>NW_027468598.1:25092261-25102261 GCF_046254945.1 Alosa pseudoharengus
ACACACACACACACACACACACACACACACACAAACACACACACACACAGAGAGAGAGAGAGAGGCAAACACATGAAGTAATTCACCACTGCTTCTCTGTAGAGAGCATTTAACTCCCTTGGTCTTGTTCTTTAGTGATGGGGACGAGACCGCCTATGCCGAGTCAGAGACAAGACCGAGTCTTTGAAGGGTCGAGACCGAGTCCGTTGGTTTTCAAATACTGTCGAGTCAAGACCGAGTCTTTGAGGAAGCAAGTCCGAGTCGAGACCGAGTCCTTTAGGAGTCGAGAACGAGTCGAGACCAAGACCATAAAAACATGTCAGTTTTCATATTCATGATCTAATATCACCCCAATTAATAATCAACAGTTAGGCCCAGGCTTGGAATTTCACCATTAGGGGCAAGGCCACTTGGCCTTCAGTTGGGCATATTTGGTGGGGGGCACAAAGGCCACATGTCAGGGCACCAAGGCCAAAGTTAATTATACAGTAGTAGGCTATAAAAATAATCAAAGTTGTCTTTAGCCTATTCACAACAGTAGACCTGCATCACTGTATAAAACATTACAAAAACATGAAACATGACATATTAAATATAACTGTAAATCATGTAATCATCTAATATTTAGATGTCTAGGCTATATTTAATATTTATATTTATTTTATATTTGGCCTGTTATGGAATCATGTATTGAGCAATTTAAGCACAGCTCAGCTTTAAGAAACACAGATAGCCTAGCTGCATGCTTAGCATTTTTTGATCATTAAGACTCCTTTCACAAACTCTTACTCTATATCCTCTGATTTTAATATTTACCTATATCTAGGCAATATTTGTAACATTTATTTTGTATTTGGCCTGTTATGAAATCATGAAGAACGATTTAAACAGATTTTGAAACCTAAAGACCAAAGTTGGAGACATGAATGTAGACCTTGCTGCAGATTACATTTTTAATTTAACCGGAATACGCTGGAACGGCTTACTGTACAGGGGACTGCTTTATTTCTGGTAAGGTCTGCTGTTTATTCTGATATATGGTTTGTCATGTTGAACTAAGGGTTCGTGAAGTATTCCACCGAGATGAATGGGTAGGGGAGATGGGTATAGCACCTTATGTAGACGTTATGATTAAATTTAATTATATTATTTACTTTTCTCGCGAACCGTTCACCACAGCAATTAGCGGCTAACATCGTTTAAAAGCTGAGAAAAAGCTCTTTCATGTGATGTGATACAGGCGCGCCTGCAGGTGTACATCCGTACGCACTGTGCGTACCATCAGGCTCGACAACGAGAGAAAATGTCCCTTGTGTGTGTGTAATGCATTCACACCAAATTGGCCCACCATACCTTCCCAACTATGCACAGTATCCCATTAGCTGCCATCAGGCTATTTACAATTTTCTATTACGTAACTTAGTGAACACTTATCAAAATTAACGCGCACACATTTTGTTTGAGCAGGAGACACAATACGCATGCAGGCACGTAGGCTACTTGTTGTTTTCTTTTACTCGGCTATCTATCTATATATGGTTATCAGCACACAATGTTGAGCTAATTCACTAATTCAATACTCATGATGGATATCACAAGTTTAAACAACAGAAATTATGGAGGCAGCAAAGCTAGAGGAGTTATTCCAGATGGGCAAGAACAAGGTAGGCAATTGGTGTGCTTGTCAGAACGTTAGACTGCATTACAGCTGTTTAAAGCCAGACGTCAAGAACAAAACAAGGTAACTTTAGCCTGTATAGGGCTGTATCAAGTTGTCCAAATGAATAGGTCATAGTAGACGGTGTTGTTGTATTATTGCATGTGGATATTGTTATGCTATGTAGGCTATTTTTTTGCTGACCAATGCACGGGGCTAAAACCGGGAAACTGACAAATATTGTCCACGCGTATTTTTTATTTTTTTTTGCGTGGGGGGGTGGGTCGGGTGTGCGTACCATAACATTAATTCCTGCAGGCGCCCCTGATGTGATACATGTGTCTGTGTGATGAGTAGGCTTAACGATTGCGAGTATTTCAACTGAGAAGAATGGGTGAGTTTGGACGCACTTTCTGTCTTGCCATGCTGCTGTCATTTTCTCCACTGTGTAAGACTGAATTTGCGCTGTGATGCTAAGATTATTTTGACAGGCTATAGGCTAAATATTAAAACGGACGCAAAGCAGAATATTGAAAGAAGGGGGCACCAAGGCCAACGCAAGGGGCAAAGACGTGGCCGCCATGAAATTTCATTTTCAGTTTTTTTTTATATATGAACATAAAAAATGCGCTGGTCTCGAGGACTCGGTCTGAAATTACGAGTCCTTCTCTTCCCACTGTGGTCCGAGACCGAGTCAAGACCGAGTCTTTGAAGGAACAAGTCCGAGTCGAGTCCGAGAAAGCAGAAATCGGTCTTCGAGTACTACATCACTGTTGTTCTTTGTCTCATTCTGTATCTCACAACTACACAAACACATACAGAGAAAGAGAGAGAGAGAGAGATAGGCAGACAGAGAGAGAGAGAGAGAGAGAGAGAGAGAGAGAGAGAGACCTGCTGAATATCAAGGGAGTACAGAGACTATGATCTACATTCCCTATGCTGCTCTCAGACCTGATCTGTTTCAGTGACTGGGCAGATGTTGGTCTCCCGGGACACGTGCGGGCCCCCTCGCCTTGTATGCAGCTGCATCAATTACTCCTGTTGCTTTACAGGAGGCAATTAGCGCTACTGCCCCGTGGTTATCCATTACGACTCAAACTAAGCCAAAATGGCTGCCATTGTTGCTGCTGCAGGGAGCATAGCTGTCCATGGGGGGTCTGAATCATACCAGCCCTTCTGTCTCTCGCTGACTGTCTGGGCCACTTTTAGGACATGGCACACCCAGTCCTGCCAGACCTGATGGTGAAGAGATACTACAGGGAGGCTCCAGTCTGTTGTGCCGCCCCCTGACACCAAGGTGCAAATGTTAACTGTCTACGAGGATCAGTGTAATTTACTCTCTTTGTCACTATTTTGGGGAGCATGGCATTTAGGCTACAATGACTCTCTCTCTCTCTCTCTCTCTCTCTCTCTCTCCTTCTCTCCCCCTCTCTCTCTTCCTCTCTCTCTCTACCCAAAGTCCAAGTTTCAGTACTCCCCATTGAGAACACTTCACGACAGCTGTGTCATTTCGTTAGTACTTTTTTCACTGCTGGAGGTTAGATTTATTAAACAGTTTTCCAGATAACCTAGGGAATAATTTGCAACTTTAATGAAGAAATATGACGTGGGCTACATTCTAGAGAATATGTGGACAGCAGGGCTGTGGTGAACTTCATATGCCTTGAGGTTTCAAAGTGAAAATATCAATACGTAAGTCAAGTTGTTTTAGAAATAGGTAGTGAAACCACTGACATTGGTGGTTTTACAAGTGGGACAAGTTACCACCACACCCAGCAAATAAACACCACCTTGTTTTTCTCCCTGTGTCAGTCAGCTCAAGTGTCACAAATGCTGCACTAATCTTTATAAATGAGAATGTTATGATGAGAAAATCCTTTCTGCTTTCTAAGCATGCTGTTTTTCAAGAGGTAGAGCATCACCCCAGTAAACCTTTGACCATGTATCATTATTTGACTGCTGGAAAGACAGAGCAAGCCACATTCTTCCACTTTTGTGCGTGTGGAAAATAAATCTATGAGGCCGCTGGCCAGGTGACCTCATGTCATATTCCCCTCCATTGTTCTGTTTCCTACCTAAGCACCATAACACATGGTAGCATTAGGCCTTTTTGAATTCATGACTAATGATGCAATTTTGGGGAAACAATTATATATGGGAAGAATAGCCTAACTGACAAAACCTGTTAACCAAAGTTAACTGCAGCAATAGCCAAAGTGATATTACTGCCATTGATTGTTATTCAGTTACCAGCTTATTTACCGAGTACACATATGCACATATACACTTACATACATTCATGCATATAAATTACTGTCCAGTTACTGTACAGTTATTAAAAATCATACAGATGTTTCTTCCAATTTCTAAAGCAAAAACAGCTTGTGTCACTTAGTTTAGGGACAATTATAGGGCCATAACATTTGTTCTATGGCTTGCATACTCAGCTGGTCAGACCATTAAACCCTTTGTTCACTACCAATTTCTCAGTCTCAATCCTTTTAATAAAGCTTACAGCATATTTAAATCTGCCATTTGCATTTTTCTTATATTCAAACTCTGGGCCCAATGTAGCTTTTATAGATAAAATAGCCTCCATGTGAAGACACATACTCATTTCACCCTGGCCTGACTTTATGTTTTCTTGTTTTTATCTATGATTTTTAAACATAGAGCATCATAGACTAATTTTTACTGTGCCAGCAGTACATTGCTGTGTAGCCTATAGCCAATGTTTCTGAGCAACATCACTATCGGAACTCCCCCTATTACCGTCGGTCCCGTATTTCCGCCGTCTTGCGTGTATGTGTCACTTAATATCCATTTCTATACAAACCAAGACGGCGGATTCCTAAAGAAAGGCAAGCACCCACACCATAGGTGTATCTAAATTAGCTATGTACCAAAAATTACATTTTACAGTGACTCAAAGAGCTGTAAACAATGTTGTAAGGCTGCGTGTACACATCCGCTTGGAGCTCCAGTGGAATTTTAATTTCATGACGAGAATTCTCAGTCTAACCGTTCATGTGCCGTTGAAACGGCGTAGATAGGTGACCCATCAGGCCAGCACTATAACTCCGAGCGTGGTAAACAAAATCGGATATTTCAGGCAGTAAATGCTCCCATTAAGAACCAAACCAGATTTTGTTCAAATCTACATATGGCTACTGAAAAATTTAAGGTTAATTTAGAAAATGTTATTTTGAAGTGTTAAAAAACATCGTTGTTTTAGAATTTCCGAACAAAAGTGGTGATAATTGGGGGTGCTACGATACCCATTTACAATAATTAAATGAACCAAAGTCAATATTTGCCCTTGTCTTTTGATGGCAAACCGCTAACCCTAACTCTTCAAAATGCTGTCATTGCTTAGCTAATACTTTCTAGCCAAATGCTATCTGCTATCTATGCTAGCCATCTACCCTTTTTCATGTAAGTGGATACATGTAGGCTTGGCAATACCCAAAATAATCTAGGTGTACCGAGCTATTTTTCATAACCAATATTAGATATGTCTGAGATTATTTGAGCCACGTAGCCTCTGGATAGCAGAGTTGTGCCTGCAAAATCCTATGAGATGCTGTCTTTTCTATTGACATTGGCTGCTTGTGAGCAACTTTCCTGGGGCCTATTGCACAAAACTAGGATAAGGGATTAAGCCGGGATATCTTGGTTATCCTGGCTCAATTTATCCGTGATCCAGTTGCACAAAAGCGGGATAGGGGGCAGCAGGATATGCTATGGTATAAGTTACCATGGCGATTTATTCTGTGGAGCTAGCCTGCTCCAGACCAGGCTAAGTTCCAGGATCTATTTAATCTCATCCCTTATCTCAGTCAGCAGTCACCACAAACGGAAACCAATAGTTATTCCACTGCCCACTACACATTGTTATCACATATACCTAGACCCACTGTCATTATTTAAACTTTTTTGATCAATAATTAACTTTTACATACTCGGCATTCCGACCTGTCATGCGACAATGTGACGTCACAGGAGTGCATAACCATTTCGCACGTGGTGGTCGCGTAACTAGTTGCAATATTCTCCTAAACAGAGGTGTTGCTGTTTGTTGCTGTTGTGAGAAGGGTATCTACCTACTTCACACCGTAGAAGAAGCAATGAAGCCGCTCTAGTTGCCATGGTGAATCCGTGAATCTGTGATCGGTGGCGGGGTCTATTTGAGGGAGCCGTGAACGCGCACTTATCCAGGATAGGTTTCACCTGGCTTGATGAATCCGTGTCTGCTCATCCTGGCTTGCTCGTTGTGCAACCAATTAAGCCTGTATACGCTCTTGTTTTGGATTCATTGAGCGCAGCTCAGTAACTTATCCCGGATGTCTTAATTCTGCTTTTGTGCAACAGGCCCCTGGTCTAGTGAGCTCAGGTTGTTTGTTGAGAAGCATCAATGGTGCCATATCTCTCTGGACATAAAAACTCAAAATATGGACTTGCCTTGATGTCTTCATTACAATGGCTTACAGTAATAGCATTAATGTAATTGTGTAGCATTAATCATTGGCTCAAAGACAGTTCCTACTTGCCTCAAGCAGTCTGTTATTGTTCCAGTACCGAAAAACAAAAGTCCATCATGTCTGAATGACTACCGCCCAGTAGCCCTGACGTCTACAGTGATGAAGTGTTTTGAGAAGCTTGTGAAAAACATTATCTGCTCAATTTGCTTACAGAGCCAACAGGTCTACAGAGGATGCCATCTCAAACCTCATGCACACCACCTTAACTCACCTGGAGGAGGGGAATGGGAATTATGTGAGGATGCTGTTCATTGACTTTAGTTCAGCATTCAACACGATAGTACCTCTCACCTTGGTCACAAAGATGAAGGCCTTAGGACTGAACACCACCCTGTGTCACTGGATATTTGACTTTCTCACCAACCGTTCACAAGTGGTTAGAGTGGGAGGTCTGACATCTGACACATTAACCATCAGCACTGGTGCTCCCCAAGGCTGTGTTTTGAGTCCACTGCTGTACAACATCTACACACATGACTGCAAAGCCAACAGTAGTCATACCTCCATCATCAAGTTTGCAGATGACACAGTGATCTTGGGCCTGATTAGCAGTGTTGGGAGTAATGCATTAAAAAAGTAATGTAATTACAGTAATGCATTGCTTTTTGCTGTAATGCAGTAATGTAAGGCATTACCAATACAATTTCAGTAATGCTCAATTGGCACCAGAGAAGATTATCCAATAATTAAAAAAGTAATCTATGCTGGTCCTGGAATTTGATTGCCTTGTTTAGATGACTGTAGAAAGGGAATTTGAGTTATCTCTGCCATTCATGCAACAGATCTAACATGGTTAGGCTATACTTCTCATTTCAAGCAGTGAGAATAACTAAAATGTTGCTTTTACAGACAAAGATGGTAGCCATTATTCTCAAACTATTTGCATTAAGTCTACACCACTGTAAGTGGAAGGAAAGGCAACCAGCAATGATGAGAACCATTTAAAGTCAACATACATATTATTTTACTATATTAAGTTGTGAGTGACCTTTGGCCTTTGGGGCCTACATTGTCCCATGAGCCATAACTGCAACCATTATATTGTTCTTTTGTTAGCCTTAAGCCTAGCTCAGTCATTGAGGTACCATACCACATCACCTCCTGCCTTGTAATGAGCTGCATTGAACACATGAAGATCTATTGAGAACACCAAATCCATATTTCCTGTTATTTTGGTGAAAGTAATGTAAACGTAGTGTAATGCCTTACAATTCAAAGACAGTAATATTGTAATGTAACAAATTACTTTGAGATGACAGTAACAAGTAATAAATAATGCATTACGCTTTTGAAGTAACTTGCCCAACACTGCTGATTAGTAACAACAATGAACAGCTCTACTTGGATCAGGTTGATGAGGTGGCACAGTGGTGTCAATCTAACAGCTTGACACTGAATGTCAATAAAACCAAGGAAATGGTAGTGGATTATAGAAGGCAGCAGCAGAACTACAGTTACACCCCACCTGTAGAGAGAGTCACAAGTTTTAAATACCTTGGTGTCCACATTACTGAAGACTTAACATGGACTGTTAACACTCAATATGTTCTGAAGAAGTCCAGACAACGACTCTACTTCCTTCATCAGCTAAGGAAATTCAAAGTTTCCATCATGAAGGCTTTCTACACTTCAGCGGTTGAGAGTGTTCTAACTGGTAGCATCATCACCTGGTATGGGAACTCCACAGTTAGAGATTGTAGTACTCTGCAGAGAGTAGTGCGCTCAGCTGAACGTACTATAAGAACTCAACTCCCTGGTCTACAAGATATCTATTCCAGAAGAGTACTCCTAAGAGCCCAAAAGATTCTGAAGGACTCTTCTCATCCTAACAATGGATTATTCCTACCGCTGAAATCAAGAAGACGCCTATGTAGTCACAAAGCCAGAACTGAGAGACTCAGAAGTTTTTATCCCCAGGCCATCCGAACTCTGAACTCACACTATACTGACTTTGCACTCATTCACTCCTCAGCACTCATGACCCCCCCCCCCCACACACACACACACACACACACACACACACCTACATGACTTTTAGCACTTTTACATCTCTCTCCCTATGCTACAGACCTTTTATTTATTTTCTTATTTCATCACACATCAAAACACACACACACAAACACACACACACACACATATCTGACTTTCTTCAACTTTTGCACATCTCCATAGAACTTTTTATTTCTCCTCCATCTATCTACCCATGTCCTTGATTGCCTAGCCTTTCTGCCACCATTGAATAAACAAAGTTGGGCTACTCAAGCAAGCAGTAAAGCGAATAACCAGATGTACACCAATTCAGCATGAAAATATATTTATATTAATGTATTTTGCCAAGTAGCCTACATTTTAAACTGCTACAACTAAATTCCCTGATATTCCATGACTTTGCCCCAAAAATAATCAAATTCCCTGACTTTCCATGTCTGGGATAGACTTTCCAAAATTCCATGATATTCCAGAAAATCCATGACCCGTGGGAACCCTGAAAAGAGAAAGCCTATTATTCTGAGGTTTTTTGACTTTTGTTTCCTTCCAATCTCATTATTGTGTATTGCTCTGCTCATCTCTCCCTAATTAGCCTTTGCCTGAAACGATTAAACAACATCCAGATAACCACAAGCTAATTACTCTAGGCTGACAAGCAACCAGTGCTGAGCTGAAGTACAACTCTGTGAAAGTTCTGTGAAAGCTGAAGTGACTTTAGTGCTGCTTCCAGAAGAGGGCAGTAGAGTTTCATATGTGCTCCCGCACTGCGGTGCTCTGGGCGTTCTCAGAGACTGATGTAATTCTGTGTCAGTCCAGCAGGGTGAGGTGTTTTGCCTTTCTTTCAGTCATCCCAGAGTCTTTCTAATGAGGAGATACAGCACTCAAAGAATCTCCCATATAAATTTATGGGGTTAGTTCGTAACACATCTACACATATTCTGCGCCTTCCGCCGCCAAAAGTTCACGCGTGAATACATCGTGCCAATCATGTGGTATGTTGTGAATACATCGTGCAATTCATGTGTTGTGACAGCTGGAGCGAGGTTGGTGTCGCTAAGCCTTGCACACGTGCAGTTCTGCCCCTAATAGACGCCCGATAAGTGCCCAAAATGCCTTGCAATATGGCCACCGAGTGAAGGGACCTGCCTAAAAGGACTTTGGTCATCCTCCATAGCTCAAAAATCTGCTGTCAGGTGCTACTGGTCCACCTGAGTGTGTCAGTATGGTTTGGCATTTAGAACTGTGTGTGTGTGTGTACATGTGCATGCATGTGCCTGGCTGTGGGCATATGGGTGGACGTGTGTTTAATTGTATGCACTTCTGCACGGTATCAGTGTTTTTAATAACCATGTTTTCTCTGTAGTGATGACAGACCAGCGTAAGGCCTAAGGTGGACAGGCAGGTGTTTAATGTGACCGGTATTTTTGGATGACTGTGGTTTCAGGCGACCACCCACCTGTTACTTGATTATTTATGTCATGTTTTAATGTACCACCACCAGCCTGCATGACTGAGGGTGATAGTTATGGGAATCGGGAATGTGTGGCTAATGAAAGGGCATTGTGTGTCAGTGCTGCAGATTTTCAGTGAATGAATTCAATGAATTACTGACAATTCCTGTGAGAAACGACCTGTTGTCTTGAATGAGATAATAGGTAGAATAATTAATTTATTATATTTTGTGTTCTTGTGTATTTGTTATATTTTGTGTTCTTGTTTATCCAACTGAGTCTTTGAAAATAATATGAATTTTGCATGAGAAAGAGGCAAATAAAGCAAAAATTGCATTTGGACTCATACAACCCCAAAAGTA
>NW_027468598.1:25107261-25117261 GCF_046254945.1 Alosa pseudoharengus
GCATGTCAGCCTCCTGTCCTGCCTGGGGTGGGGGTGGGTGTGTGTCTGTCGTGGTCTGGGCTATTTTCCTCTGTGGAGGGGGGGCAAACAACCATACTTGGGTAATGGAGTGACACTGCGGTCAGTCAGCTGCCCCCTCTATGCTTCTGGGCAGAATGTGTAAAACCAAACACACATACACACAGAGTCACAGATACATAATTCTGTATATGGGTGCATCTCGAAGGCCGTTAGCCCGCTCATCCCCCAGTTGCCACTCACGTATGTTGACAATAGTCATGCATTTATAGCACTCAAAGGAAATATGCGGTTCATTTTAAAAAAGAAGCTGGCTTGTTCAGTTTGTTGTACGACTTTCTTTGCTCACTGACAGTGAGAACAGTGGGTACTTAGCATGTTTACAGTTTATTCCATTGTTACGAAGCCTGCTTGTTCACAGTTGTTCACTATGGTTAATATAGTTGCCATTAAAAGAGCAATAATATGGGACGGTGGTTAAACTTTACCAGAGGTGCGTTCAAATTCACAAACATAGGTGAACATTTGTGAACGTTTGCAAAAAGGGTCTCAAATAGTTTTTTGGCAAACATTCTGAGGAGGTAGTTCTTCGCGAACATATAGTGGAACTGGACTTGGGCTTGACGAACAATAAAATGACCATTGCAATGGAATGTTAACACCAAATCGTTCAAATTTAACTGTTTAGAAAAAAAATGTTCACCACAAACGATTCACCAATATTTGCCAAATTTGAATGCACCCGAGATTTATTTCAAGTCAAGTCAAGTCAAGTCAAGTTTATTTATATAGCGCATTTCATACACAAAGGTCATTCAATGTGCTTTACATAAACAAAACCAAACAATAATAACAAATAAAAGCATAGAAGGGCAATATAGTCAAAGAATAGTTCAAAAGGTAAAGATCATAATAAAAAGAAAACATAAAACACAAGGTAAAATCATTTAAAAATAAAGAATAATTAGTAAGCAAAAAAGAAAAACAAAGGCAAAAGTAGTAAAAAAGTAATAAAAGACAAGGTAGAAAAATGATCAAGGCAGATTCAGAATTTGTAACTCAGCGCAGTTAGCAGAAAGCATCTGAGAACAGTTCATAGGTGTCCCCATCTGACTGTTTTTTTCACACTGTTGACCACGGGCTCCTGGGGCTTCAGACACCTCACACATGATTACAGGCATCGCGTTACTTTTCCTCCCCACGTGTGTGTCTGTGTGTGTGTGTGTGTGTGTGTGTGTGTGTGTGTGTGTGTGTGTGTGTGTGTGTGTGTGTGTGTGTGTGTGTGTGTGTGTGGGTGGGTGGGTGGGTGTGTTTTCTTTACACATAGAGATGATGGCTCTACCAAGAGTTATGTGTCACCCTCAAACCCTCCAGGAAGTCATTTAAAGAGACTATAAATAATTCTAATGGGGAAGCAGTTTCTTTTCCATCGGGCTCAAACTTTTCTCATCTCGGCCGGTGATAAATAAAGTCTCGTCACTTATGAATAGCAAACTGTGCTGTCTCGCGGCTCTGCTTTGAGCAGTGCAATGTCATTACCAGCCGTCATTTACTGCGGGGCATTTCTTAAGAGTGGCTCTGTTTTTTAATAACTCTTTGGGCAGCTTTTGGTAGCTTTGGGCAGCAACACTGGCTGAAACAGAGGTCAAGGTTGATGGCCATAGCAATACAACCAATTCAATCAGGACATAAAGAAACAGTAGTCAGGTAGACAGAAAGTAGCATGAATGAACCATACTTCCTTTGAGCAACTGAACTATATATAGGTAAGTCTAGCACTTCAGCTTCAACCCCAGTGTCCAATGGTATTTGCGTTACACACACCAAGGTCAGGTCAGATGTGGACGTTTTGTTTTTTTTTTTGGTGATGTTCAGGTCACTGCTTTCTGAATGAGAGTAACCTTATACGCTGGCCCACCATTATGGTGAAGGGGACGCGTAGGCGACCTGAGGAGATGAGAAATTTGCGAGAGCAATATAGAGCTCCTGTTACAGCGCTAATGGCTGTGGGCTGAAGGGACTCTAACTTCCTCATTTGTGATTCAGCAACAGCTGTGGGAGTCAGCCATGATCGATGAGCCAGTGGACTCTCGCAGAATAAATCCTATATGTGAATCCGCATGTCTCTGGGAACTTTGAATGATCATGATTCCCCAGTGTCTGTTCCTTGGAGGTGTGTCAGAAACACACGCGCACATACACACACGCACACACACACACACACACACACACACACACACACACACACACACACACACACACACACACACACACACACACCTGCAACACATTGTAGGCTACACATGAGAGAGGCAGTTTTTGGCAATGTGACACACTCATCTAATAGAAAAACACTCATGTTTCCTCTTGTCTCTCTCCCTTTCTCTTTCTGTCTTTCACTCTTCCACTCTGTTTTTATCTGTCTTTCTGCCTTTTTCTAAAAAGAAACACAGTGAACCCTCCTGACATTGAGCTGTGAGTGGAGTGTGTGTGAGTGTGTGTGTGTCACATAGCCAAAAGCTGCCTCTCTCATGTGTAGCCTACAATGTGTTGTGAGGTTGTGCAGGTGTGTGTGTGTGTGTGTGTGTGTGTGTGTGCTGTGTTTCATGAGGAGTGGTGATCCCCCTGTGAGAGGCGAGCAGGCAGGGTGAGGATAATGAGAAGAAGCTCGCGGCGCTGGCACAACAGAGCCCCGCTGTCAGGTGACGAGCACTCGTGTGCCACTTGGGCAGATCACCATGGTGTCAGCCCAGCGGCCCATTAGTAAAACAGAGAGCATTCTGGGAAATAGATCTCAGGGGGAGAGAGAGAGAGAGAGAGAGAGAGAGGAGCCCCCCCCCCCCTCTGGGATTGTCACGGACAACCCCTTCCTCGATCCAACCACTTCACATTGCTGTTGACAAAGGACAGCGCATACAAAACATGGCATAATGCAGAGCCCAGCGCTGCTGCGGACCTTCAGATAATGCGTGGTAAGCTCTTCCTGCCCTTTCATGGTGGGGTAGAAGCCAGCGCACACACACTTTCCTGCTCCTTCCCCCTGGATTAGCATTCACAGCCCATGAGGCTGGCTGACACTAGCGCCCCGTCCTTGGCCTGTGAGTAAGCCTGGCTCCGCCATGTCAACACTCGTGCCCCCCTCTGTCCTTTATTCACTGACTGTAATAATGAGGTCAGTGATTATGTTGGAAGAGATGGACCTTCTGTGGGGCTTTGAGAAAAAAAAAAAACATGGGCAGCTTTATTATTTTTGATTGCTCTCGAGTGTTGCTGGGTTGTTGCCCTCTGAGAGTTGCAGAGGTGCATTAGAGGATGTGTGGAGTGCCCTGTGACCTCTCGTGCTGTAGTAAAACTGTCTGGCTTTGGTGTTGTTTATTTACAGTAAAAGATCCTCCATGAACTATCATGTTTTTATTACCCTGTATAGAGCCTTGTTGGATTTCCTGTTTTTCAATAATGGTTAGAGTCACAGTCTCTAGAATGTGGTTGGTTGGCCAAGGTTCCATAACCAGCCATTGCAAATCTCTGTAAGCCACTATAGATAAAAGCGTCTGCAGAATACCTGAGATGCGTTCAAATTTGGCAAACTGTGGCGAACGTTTGTGGTGAACATGTTTTCTTTGAACAGTTACATTTGAACGATTTGGTGTTAAGATTTCATTGTAACGGTAATTGCATGTTGCCTTCGTCAAACTCACGTCCAGTTCCACTGTATGTTTGCGGAGAACTACCTCCTCAGACTGTTTGCGATTGTTAGCAAACGTTCGCCGAAAACTCAAGGCTAACGGAAAACTGTTTGCAAACGTTCGCAAACGTTCGCATATGTTTGCGAATTTGAATGCACCTCTGGCCTTTACCTTTGGCCTTTGCCTAGAATTAGTTTTGTGTCATTATTCACCGGTCACTTCAGGTCAATATCTTGTGAGCTCACTTGTGTTATGGCAACTCCAGGCTACATCAGTGTTAGGGTAACATTATTAGCCTATTGAATGATGTCAGAAAGATGAAGAGCATAGAGTAGAATGCCCCATGAGCCGTAGTGCTTAAAACCTCAGTCATCAGCGATCGTGTCAGCACCTCCAACAGAAAGAGAAAGAATGACAGACCGCATGGCACACCAAAGTAATGTATTTACGGTGTGTGTGTGTGTGTATATGTGTGTGTGTGTGTGTGTGCGTGCGTGTGTGCATGTTTGTGTATGTATGTGTGTGTGTGTGTGTTTGTGTGTGTGTGTGTGTGTGTGTGTGTGTTTGTGTGTGTGTGTTTGTGTGTGTGTATGTGCGTGTGTGCATGTTTGTGTATGTATGTGTGTGTGTGTGTGTTTGTGTATGTATGTGTGTGTGTGTGTGTTTGTGTGTGTGTGTGTGTCGCATACTCTACACCCACTGGCCTTATTATACTCTAGTACTTGTGGAGCACTCCAGGCCTGGGTCCAAACCTAAATGTTTGCCCCGTGCCGTTGCTGGTTATTTCTAGATGCAGTGTTTAGTTTGGCATTAACTCTGCCAAGGGAACACAACCCACAGTCACCTTCCCTCTGTGACTCTCTCCATACCAGCCAGTGGTGTTGTGTAGACTTGTGGTGACAGTGAAGTTAATGTATGGTTTGAAGTTCAATGTGCAATCTATATGCAGGGTTTCATAGGGGAAGTGAAATTAGACGTGTGTGGGGGGGGTGGGGGGAGAGTGTGAGGGTAAGGGAGAGAGAGAGATACAGGGAAAGAAATAGAGACGAGCATCTCCTACAGAACAACATATTCACATTCATATTCATTCATCATTTTTATTCTGCTCATATTCGGTGTCTCGGTGAGCTCTCTACTTTGCCATGCTGTGTGAGTGTGAGACAGGAACAGTACAAATGGCTCATCATAATTCATTTAGCGCTCTAATCCCATTCACCCCCACTAGGACCCTGGCACAATGACACAGCCTTTCCTCAAGTTCGTACTGTAAACGATTGTCTGCTTGTTTTGTGTTGTGTTTGTGTGTGTCTGTATGTATGTGTGTTACTGTGTAAGGTTGTGTTAAAGGCTTAATAGGTCTACAGTTGCTGGGCAGAGGATTTAGAAAACCCCTGTAGTCTCAGTCTTATCACTTAGAAAGTGTGTATGTTTGTGAGTGTGTGTGTGTGTGTGTGTGTGTGTGTGCGTGCGTGTGTGCGTGTGCGTGTGCGTGTGCGTGTGCGTGTGCGTGTGCATGTGCATGTGTGTGTGCCTGTGTCTGTGCATTGTGTGAGATAGAGAGAGAGAGAGAGACATACAGACAGACAGACAGACAGAGAGAGAGAAGGCAGGCAAGACACAGCAATGTCAGAGGTTTCTAACATTTATAACACCCCTAATCTCCCTGCCTTGAGTCAGCAACTTCATCTCCCAGATCACCCTCCTTCTTGGGTCACTCAGTCTGGCTTCAATCTGAACACTTCCTCTTGTCCACTGAACTCCCTCACCCCCAAATCCCCCATCCCCAACCCCGCCACACACCCCTCAGCACCTCCACCCAATCCTGTCACGTCTACAGCCAAGGGAGATAGTGTCCTTTGCTTTGGCAGGAAGGATCTGTTTGCCCCCCTTCTAAGTGACTGACAGCCGGGTGGAGAGAGGGGAGTCATCACCCCTCTGTATGTCTGTGCATGTGTGTGTGTGTGTGTGTGTGTGTTTGTGTGTGTGTGTGTGTGTGTGTGTGTGTGTGTGTGTGTGTGTGTGTGTGTGTGTGTGTGTGTGTGTGTGTGTGTGTGTGTGTGTGTGTGTGTGTGTGTGTGTGAGAGAGAGAGAGAGTCTGGGCCAGCCCAGGCTATCAGATGCATCTCCCCTTTCACTGGCTGCCTGACGGCATAGGTACAGCTCCTCGTACCGTAGTGCTAATGTACTACACAGACACGCCAGTTTGATATATGATGTGTACTTTCAGGAGGAGTTTGTGACGTGTGTGTGTGTGTGTGTGTGTGTGTGTGTGTGACTATGTGTATGTGCCTGTGTGTGTGCTGAACGGTGTGTGAGTGTGTGCCTGGGCTCGGTGGGGCTCAGCACTCCTCACCCTGTCTTCTCCACACCTGGAGAGCTCCATGAGGCGGTCGCTCATCTCCTCTCCTCTCCTGTCCTCTCCTCTCCTGTTTCTCTAATTAAGCAGCAAACTCCCTGAGGATGGGAGAGAGGTGCAGAGGTGAGGGGCTAGGAGTTGTTTGTTCCTCTCATTCCTACCTGCCACTTCCCAGCTGACGAGGGTGGAGGTGTGTGTGTGTGTGTGTGTGTGTATCTGCTTGAAGCTGTTGTGTGGATAGTATTCCTGTTGATGTCCTCGTCCTCTATTGTCTTGTCTTGATTGCATTGTTGATTTGATCTGTGACCTGTCTGTATGTCTGTGTGTCATCTTCGTCCTTTATGTGCTACAGAACAGCAACCTGCTGTAAACCAGTTTTTAATTGAGTCAGGCCCGTTTAACTGTAACTGCTTTGGTACAGCTCCAGCTACTTTTAATCCTTTTCTGTATAATAAATTGAATTAAATTAAATGAATGCGTTTCCACTGGGGGCACATTGTTCGCCTAGTTTACGTAGACTATGGGAGGGCCCTTCGATACGTGCGTGAGCCTTGCATTGTCAGCTGTGTCTGCGTACCTTTCATAGACTATGAAGCAACCCTAATTAGTGGACAAGGACATTGTTGGACTGAACAATGTTTGCATATGGAGACACATGGGTGGTAGTCTGATGCAAACATTCCTTCTGTTCTGAATATGTAACCTCGGACAACAAGGGAGGTAACAAGGGACTGTTGTTGTTTTGGCAGGAATAGTATCTTCACTCGTAGCCTTGTGTTACTGGGGGAACAGGTGTCCTTTGGGTGGGATTCAGGAGAGAGGAGGGGGAGGATGGCGGTGGCATGCGTTGCCATGGCATAGCAGCAACTTGAGAATGCCGGGGAATGCAGATTCATTGAGCGGAAACACCTTTGGTTTTGTTTTCTTGCCTCTGCCATTCACCCTAATGAATGGAGACTTTTTTAGACAAGTCATTTGCATTTGTTTGTTTGTTTGTTTGTTTGTTTGTTTTTGGGGGGTGCAAAGTCATTGGGGGGATTTGATTAATTCCAGGGTTGAGTGGAGCCGTAAAAAATCCCAGCGCTGTTTAACATCCATGAGTCTGCATTCCTGACGCACTATTGATCATCAGCACTGGATGCTGGTGAAGGTGGGATCACCTTTCAGCACCACTGGGTTTTTACATGAGCGCTGTAGGAGTTCTGCTCCTCTCTATTGATTCATGTGTTTACTTATTTGTTAAAAAAAAAGGTGTACAAGGTCTGTTGAAATACAGATTTGACTAGTCATCGCCCGCTAACACGGGCTGACAAACATCAGCCACTCCACTGGCAGAGGTCCGACAGGATGCGGCTCGATGCGCTACTTTCACACATCGCTGCCATTGATTCCCAATGGGCCTTAGTCAGTCTGCAGTCTCACAATGAGACATGATGGATGGAGCCAGGACAAAGGCAAAGGTTTGGTCAGGGGGAGGAGAAGAGGGAGGGAGGGAGAGGCGGACAGAGGCGAGGTGGGGAGGGGGAAGGAGAAGGAGAAGAAGGAGGCCCTTGTGTGTGAGCACCTGATGTCAGGTTGAAAAGTAAACATGGGGAAGATGAAAGGCTAGAAAGGCTGGAACTCCAGAAGATAGAACAGGTTAGATGAGACACTTCAGAGTTGAGAGAGAGAGAGAGAGAGAGAGAGAGAGAGAGAGAGAGAGAGAGCACTCATCATTCTGCAAACATCATGAAAGAGAAAATGAGAAGGCTGAAACTGAAGGCTGAAAAAAATAGACCCACATACACACACACACACACACACACACACACACACACACACACAAACACACACACACACACACACACACACACAGCACAATTTCACTTTACTGAAGATGCGGTGTTATGAATGACGGTCTGTTTCCAAACCCTCTCATGTAAGTTGAAATGAAACTCTGAAGCCCTGAAACTCCATCGTGCTGTTAGGTCTTTGGTCTCCACTACTGCAGTCTCCAGTAATTGAGGCTTTGTAAAATGACAGAGTGTCAATGTTTGGGCAGACTGGGGATGTTCGAAAGAGAGAGAGAGAGAAAGTTCTGATATCTTTTTGTAATAATAATTGCTTTGGCAATACCAATGTCTAACTGTTTGCCGTGCCAATAAAGCACCTTTCAATTCAAAAACTTGAATTGATAGAGAGAGAGAGAGAGAGAGAGAGAGAGAGAGAGAAAGAAAAGAGTGTGAAAAGACGAAGAGAGAGTGTGTGTTCGGGGAGAATATCTTGAGTGGAACAGAATTACACCGGTGCTGTCACTGGGGCAAATGGAGGCTGGCCAGACCCTCCACACAGAAACAGAGAGAGAGAGAGAGGGAGGGAGAGAGAGAGAGGGAGGGAGAGAGGGAGAGGGAGGGAGAGAGAAAGGGAGGGAGAGAGAGGGAGGGAGAGGGAGGGAGGGAGGGAGAGAGAGAGGGGGAGGGAGGGAGGGAGAGAGAGAGAGGGAGGGAGAGAGAGAGGGAGGCGAAGGAGGGGCTGGAGGAGGGGAGAGAGGTAGAGTATGCCTTAGCCTCAGCCTATCAAAACTGAAGGTGGGAGGGAGTGAGAGCAGAGAAGGAGGGCACAGGAGAGAGAAAGAGTGTGTGTGTGTGTGACGAGAGAGAGAGAGTGTGTGTGTGTGTGTATGTGTGTGGGAGAGTGTGTGAGAGTGAGGGAGAGGAGATGCACAGCAGACTCGGTGCCTCTGACTGTGCCAGTGAGGTTGTTTGTGGGAGAGCAGAGCAGCGTCTCCTGGCTCCGGCTCCAGGGCCACAGGGACTATTACCACCACCACCACCACAGCAACAGCAACAGCAACAGCAGCGGCAGCTACAGCAGCAGGACCCAGAGCAGCAGGAGCAGTGGAGGGGGCGGCAGGGAACATGTCCCAGCCCCAGTCCCACTCCCAGGCTGCGGGCAAGGGCCCGTCCAAGAAAGCCGGCATCCGCGCGGCTGTGATCCTCATCGGACTCCTGCACAAGTCCCGGCGGCAGAAGGAGAGAGAGAGGGAGAGAGAGAGAGAGAGGGAGAAGGAGAGGGAGAAAGAGGGAGAGGAGAGTGAGTGGTGGGTGAACTTTTTCTCTTTTATTCTATTTTTTTCTTTTTAAAAAAGAAAAAAAACTTTTCGCTATGGTCAGGGTTTGCAGTAACCGCAATGTTCAAGATGTTCTGTAATGGTCAGTTTAATGGTCATGATATTTTGAGGCCACTGTTTAGTGTTGCTCAGTTGCTCAGTGTGTGTGTGTGTGTGTGTGTGTGTGTGTGTGTGTGTGTGTGTGTGTGTGTGTGTGTGTGTATCTGTAATGTAGTGATACAAATGGCCACTTAAATGATAAGAGAGAGCTGGCAGTGAAAGGTGAGAAGCCAAGCTGAACAACCACAAAGAGGGTGTCAGAGAAATGCAAAGACTGCTGTGTGATCTAAACAAACTAAACCGAGTTCCTGCTGACCTTCAAATAGTCCGTAAGGCATTGTATTGTAGCGGACAAAGCATGAATGGAGGAAAGCACCAATGAAATAAACAGAGCGGTAGAAATTGAGTGACATGGAGAAATAAATAGATTGCAACAGAGAGAGAGAGAGAGAGAGAGAGAGAGAGAGAGAGAGAGGGAAAGGAGGGAGACAGAAAATTGCTTTTTTAGAAGCTATAAATGAAGTTGTCCTCTGTTCTTGGTTTTGCTGACCCCACCAGTGGTACAGCAGCCCAGCAGTGTAGTGTTGCTGTGTGTGTGTGTGTGTGTGTGTGTGTGTGTGTGTGTGTGTGTGTGTGTGTGTGTGTGTGTCTGGTCAGTCAAACAGTAGTGGAGACTCTGGGAGGTCCCCTGCTGCCTGTGCAGACCTACCCCGCACTAGACTGCCCTTAAAGGCCTGTCCTTGAAAACAGAGCCTGCACTATTAGGGTTTGTGGAGCTTGTTTAAAATAGCA
>NW_027468598.1:25122261-25127261 GCF_046254945.1 Alosa pseudoharengus
AGCAGCTGCTGGGAGGAAGCAAACAATTAGCTGGAGCCGTATAAGAGAATAAGATCCCTCAGTGACCACAGATATATTAGTGCTTTTTCAAATTGGTCCTTTTGATTTGGTTGATAGAAAAGCAACAGTGCTTCCCAGCTCACTGAATGAGAACAAGCCCATCAAAACACATGCTGGTCGGTCTGTCTGAATGAACCCAATTCCTGCAACAGCAATGGGTTCTGAGATGTTAGTTCTGGAGGTTTGCCTTCTTTGCAGCCCAGTGGTCCCTTGCCTGCCTAGTAATCACATTCAAAACTGCCTTTGAAAATGGAGAGATGAGCAAGCCTGACCCATGCACCGAGGTCAACCCATATCAGGCCTGATGAAAGAACTCTGAAGTCTCGAACAGCCAGTTGCTTTGTGAGTTCTCTCTACAGAACACCCTCTAATCAAGTCTCCTCACTGACAAGGATGTCAAGTGCTATCCAAGTTGCTTCTTTAAAGCAGCACAATGTAGTTCTTTTACCTTAAAATAATTGCTTCAGACTGGTATTGAAGACACTGGTGCTGGGACTGATAGCACTGGGCTATGTAACTTTATTGCACTGTACAGGAACATTATCCTTTTCATCAGCTGCCAACACAAAGGGGTATAGACCAGTTCTTGCATAGTGCTAGCCTAGAAATCTAGACGCACCCTAGCGGCAGCAAATTTAATTTGCTGCCCGGGCTAGTCTAGCAACTCTGGCTTGCGAGCTGGAAAATTAAACTTCGATAGGGCCAATCACATCGTGTATAGAGTCGTTAGGCGGGCTTAACATAATGATTGATGGCAGAGTTGAAACGGTTCAGCGTGAATTCCCTGCTACTTTAAAACGAAGAAGGTGGCTGTTGCTGTTGGCACGAGTTAAGCTTGGCAAAAGTTTGAACTAGTCAACTAGCTCCGCTGGTCCGCACTGAGAATGGTGAGTCCCCAGATCCTACATTTTAATGTGGGTCTGGCTTGTCAGGCTAGCATAGTGCTGCTTTAAGGACAGTTCTTACAAATTGCTGCTTTAAGGACAGTTCTTGCATGGTGCTGCACACATTCATGTTTACTTTTTAATGTATCCCAATGACCCCCCATACTTAAATTAAATATTTTGTTTCATATAACACCAGCAGGCTTTATTTTACACCCAACCCTCCCAAACCACTGCAAACAGTATACAGATCAACAGGTTGGACAGGTTAGTTACGGCTCAGTTCCTAGTGCTTATGCAAACTATTCAACATTTGTTTTCCATGCATTAAATTGGCATTACATAATGTCTCTTAGTGTGACTCTGAACTAAATCTTTGATATCCATTTCCTTTGTACCTAATTCACTTTATTGAGTGTGCTTTTGATCTACTTCAACTGGGCTGAACCAAAGTAGAGAGAGCGCTTTTCCAGCATGCACAATCGATTCCTCTCAGTGCCAAGTGTGCCTGATAAACAAGTCACAGACTAATTGCTTTTATTTGAAACCATTTCTTTCCACACCAAAGGGAAAATATGTGTGTGTGTGTGTGTGTTTGTGTGTTTGCGAATTTGTGTGTGTGTGTGTGTGTGTGTGTGTGTGTGTGTGTTGGTCATCTCTGTTACTGAGACAGCATGTGAGGACCACTGGCCGGTGTCCACATTTCTTTCCAGCTATAAATAGCCCTCACACCCCTGAGAGCATGCCCAGATGAAGGAGGGGGCCACCCTGACCCTCAATACCACCACCACCACCACTACCCCCTCCTCACACACACACACGTCATACACAAACTTAAACACACACACACACACACACACACACACACACACACACACATTCCCATTACTGTGCAACAGGAGGGAGTGCTGGCAGGAGGGAGTCCTTGAAGAGCCAAAACCCATCTTTCTGCCTCCCCCAGACACCTATCTCTCTCTGCCACCCCCCCCCCCCCCCACCCCCCACATCTGACACACAGACCCCCACCCCCACCCACCCACCACACACACACCCTTCTCTCTCTCTCTCTCTCTCTACACCCCCTACACACCTCCTCTCAGGAAATCCATCACTCTTGGGACACATCAATCCTCTCCATCCCTCTTCATCGTTCGCGTTCCAATCAAAACCGTCTTTAGTGCGCCTTGTCCAGGCCCCCTCGGCTGGAACGATAAGCGCCTCTGTCCCCACGCCGGGAATCAATCAGGGATGACAGCACCAGCTCGGGGGGGTGAGGGGGTGGGGGTGGGGGAGGGCGGGGAGTTGTGCACGATCATAACTGAGCCAGCACATCTCCCCATCCAGCAGCACCAGCAGCAGCAGCAGCAGCAGGAGCTCTCTCCTATATGAAGGACAGATAATGCAGAGCTTTGCAGCAATGACACGTGTCGCTTGAGCTGTCATTTGGTTTTGTAATGGCGCTGATAATGGCTCTTGTGGTGGCAACTCGCGGGATCAGGTGATGCTCTGCAGCGCCCTTCCCTGTTAAGCCCTTAAGAAGGCCGGGCGGGTGGGGGGTCTTTTGAGGAAGGGACACCAACACTAATGTCTTCCTGGCTTCCACGACAGCACACCCAGATGGAACCCCCCCCCCCCCCCCAGCTTTTGTGTGTCCTCGCCTAATTCGCCCCCATATTAAATCCATTAGTGGAATCATTTGAGCCCCAGTAATTGTGGTTCTGGAGCCTGATCGAGTTGGTTATTGAGTTTCCACAGCCAACAAAAAAAAAAAAAAACGTATTAGGCCAAAAATAGCTTGCAAAATGAAGACTTAATTGGCAAGATCAGAGGGGCCGTTTGTGTCCCCTCCACCACATCTTTCTCTCCCTCTGTCCACCCCATTCCCTCTCTCTCTCCCTCTCCTTCTCTGCATCCTCCCATCCATGGAACACTGGTCTAGTTGCTGCCCTCATATTTTCTATTTCCAGAGCTTCATCTATGCATTAAACAGTGGGATACGTAGATTACGTAGGTCATCATCGCTGTTGTGTTAAATTGATTAGTATCGAATGAAGTCTAATTAAAAGTAATTGAGCACAGAGTAATAATAAAAATATTATTTATTTGTATAGCACCTTTCATACACATAATGCAGCTCAAAGTGCTTTACATTTAGAGCATTTAGACGTCATTTAGCACAATAATAATAGTGTGTGATACTGATGGTAAACAGTCTAGTCATGTACAGTAATCATGTGAAGCTACAGTGGGGGAAGACGCTAATGAGAACACTGTACATTCTTCTCGAGTTCTTCAGTGAACAGCATATTGCTAGAAGGAAGTGTTTGTGTTTGAACAAGTGTTTATACCTGTAGACCTATGTGAATATGAAAATGGAGACCGGGAGAAACAGAAATTAGAGTCAAGAAATTAGAATTTGTGAAGCAGTTCCTGTAGATTACCTTACTGCATCTCTGTTAGATCAGAGTGAGTCAGACAGGGTTTCCTGTTGCCTTTCATATACTACTACCTGTCCTCATCCTCTCTCTCTCTGTCTCTCTCTCTCAGTATCTCTCTCTCTATCTCTCTCTTGGTTTTCCCTTGGTCATGCTGCGTCTCCAGAGCCCCGCCTCTCCTAGGCAGAGAGACAGTGACGCAGGAACTGCTTCATTACCTCACTGACAAATACAAGGACACACACACACACACACACACACACACACACACATACACACACACACACATATTCTCACACACATCGTCTCCCTTATGCATTTGCACTTATGGCAATCTGAGTGTGTGTATGTGCATGGGGGGGGCTTTACAAATGTGTGTGTGTGTGTGTGTGTGTGTGTGTGTGTGTGTGTGTGTGTGTGTGTGTGTGTGTTTGTGTGTGTTTGTGTGTGTGTGTGTGTATGTGTGTGTGTATGGGGGGGGGGGCTTTACCAATGTGTGTGTGTGTGTGTGTGTGTGTTTAATAAATGTGACACCAAGGGCCCAGTTGTGTGATGCATCTTTTTTGAGCCCTTTCTCCTCTGCCTTTTGTGGGTGTGAAAAGCATACAGAAGAATTCACTTCCCCGCTGTCCTTTCCCGCTGTGGAGAACTGCAGTATGCGTCTGGGGACGAGGTTTGGCTGGACTGGAAAGAGCTGACTTCATTTTAAACATCACATCAGACCTATGTTCCCCTCACCATCTCTCTCTCTCTCTCTCTCTCTCTCTCTCTCTTTTCTCTCTCTCTGTCGCATGCTCTCACACTCTCTGTGTCCTGCTTGTTGGACCAGGACAAAACTGTGAATCAGAGATGCCGTCTACAGTCTACATACTGTTTTGTCACTTTGCAGTCTTATTCTCATCTACCTGATAGGTCATTTAAGCTAAGGTACCTTAAAAAGGACCACAGGAACTCTCAACAGCAAGAGTGAATGTGTCCTCCGCATTAGGCGCACTGCAATCCAAACAGTTGATCATTCTTTATCATTAACCTCGTCTCAGCCTTGCACATGTTTATACTTGAGGAGGTGTGTTTAATTGTGTTTTGGCCCCAGCACGGCGTCTTGACCCCAATGATTTGGCTCAGCCCCTCTCCGCCGCCCCCTGCTGTTTATGGACTGCGAGAGCCGCAGTTGTACCCGTGTCCGTGCGTGCATCGGCTGGCAGAGAAGACAGGGCTGTATTGTGCTGCGGCTGACCCAGTGGAAAAAGGGGAGACAGGGGAGAATGACTTTGTTTTAAATGGAGGAGGAGGAGGAGGATCTGGGCCATGACTGCTAGTTTCCAGAGGCCCGCTGCCTCAATCCATGGGCCAAGCTGGGGTGTGTTGAAGAGCTGAAAAGTGCTGAAAGCGCCTGCTGTCTTCTCCCTCTCTCACTCTCTATCTCTCTCTCTCTCTCTCTCTCTCTTTCACTCTATTTCATCTCTTCTCTCTGTCCCTAGCACTCTTACTCACTCACTGTGTTTATCGGCCTCCCCCCTCAGCCAACTCATAGTTAGTCTCATCGGTGGATGAAACAGAATGGAAAGTTTAGTAACCATAGGCATTCAAAGAAGCCTCTCATTTCCTCCTCTCTGTGGCG
>NW_027468598.1:25132261-25142261 GCF_046254945.1 Alosa pseudoharengus
CGGCAGCGTCAGATAAGAACTCTCGCTGAGCGTCACTGCATGGAACAGCGATGGCATAAGAGGAAACACACACAGACACACACTCTCTCTCACACAAACACACACGTCCGAGAAGGCTTCGCTGCTGCGGCTTGTTGGACCTTTCATTCCTCATCTCGTCACAGTCTCCACCACTTCCACCTGGTTGCCGTAGCTGATTGATAATTACCCACAATGCCTATGGAAGCTTGACACAGCTGCCGAGTGTCGCGCTTGGCCAGACCTTGCCCTGCTGGTGGGAATTCACATCTCCAAGGTTATCAAGGCAAAGCCCAGCCACTTGTGAGTCGCGCTTTGTTTACACTGCGGACCTGCTCGTGTTCTTAGCTGATGTACGAGGTTAAATATTAACCCTGCCCCCCTCCCCCTGGTTGAGTGGCATTCTCACCTGGTGTGTACACACCGACGGTGTCTTTCAGAAAGGCGCAGCGAGGAATCGTATGTGGAAGACCCTTCTTTTATGAGTCTGATGTGCTGCTTTTGAAGGTGAAGTGAGGTGAGATTTTTTTTTTTTTAACAGGGCTTAAAGAGATGCCGTGGTGGATGTATCTAATGTATATAATTCAAATTCTCCTTTTGCTTACTTAAAGCATTATGGCTCATTCAGTTATGGATATGTGTTACCTTTAGATGTATTGTTTAATGTTGCAGTAATCATAGGACTAAATGTTTGAGGGATTTTAGCATTTGTGTATTCAGTAGGCCTATTCACAGTGTCAAAGACCTCTTCAGCTCTGCATATGTGCATGCACAGCCTGTCATTCCAGTCAGCCTATATGAGAACTCTGTGATGTGATGGATCTAGATTAGCCACCTGATGCTCATAAGTCATTCTGTTCTGCTGTCTTCTTCTTTTATTTATCTGTGTCTGTCGGAGAGGGTGTGGGATTTCCTTTCTAATGCTTCCTGACAGATTGTGAAGCATATTTTACAGTGTTTTTTAAGGCATGTTTTACTATGTGGTTTGTGGTACAAGTAAAAGGAATGTTGCACTTGTCTTACAAGTTAAGGCTGCTTACATGGTTAATGGAACATTATGCAGTTCATTTACCATAAATTAACGGCTTTCTCAACTCTACACTGACATATGTATAAGTCTCTGACTGCCAAAGCATGCCCAGAACGCTTGATATTGCTTTTATATAATGTTCATGTATCATGTCTTAGCGCTAAATGGTGTTGAATGTTGACGTCAAGGGGCCTAGATGTCAATTCTTCAATTGTGTTCCTTTAAGCTTAAGGTGTGTGTGTGTGTGTGTGTGTGTGTGTGTGTGTGTGTCCACACAGGACATAAAACACTCCCTTGACAAAAATGTGCCTCCTTTCATTACTATTCTTGATGCTATGCTTGAATTTCCCCTGGGGATCAATAAAGTATCTATCTATCTATTCACCAGCCTCCTTTGGCCATGAACTCTCAGAATGCAGTTATATCAAAAGATTGCAAATTAGTTTCTTCTTTATCCCCTCTTTTTTTGTTGTTTGTTTACATGGGCGTGTGAGATGTGTCCACTGAGAGGCTATCTTCTTATGGCTGCTTGCCAGGCCCTGGGTGTGTGGCAGAAAGACTGCTATTGGCTAATTACACACAAGACTTTGGGCAATTTATTTGAGCAATATTGAACATTGATAAACATTGAGCAGCAACAGGATATTATTGTTTGGCCTTTCATAAAACCATAAAACATCTTTAATCATCTTTTTTTTTTAACCACAGCAATAACCTTGCCTATTAAAAAATGTTTTCGAGATTGATTTGCTTTGTTTATAATTGCAAGTATCGAATCAGGTGTCCCATCCTTCACATTACGTTTAAAATGTTTAAACATTATTTGGCATTTCCCTTCATTATAACTAATGATTGCAGTTTTTTCATAATACAAAATATCCTGACCTTATGAGGTGTTGTATCCGACTGTTAAACTCATCATCTCTCTCTCTTTCTGTTTCAGTCGGCAGAGTTCTTCGACATGCTGGAAAGGATGCAGGTAAGGCTGACTGTTCTCCCAGTGGTGTGTTTGCCCTGCAGACCTTGGCCATATGTCAGCTTCATACTCTGTGTTTTGGCTATTTCTGCAAATTTTTTAATCAAGCGCACTTCTGAAACCCGCAGAGGGAATAATTATTTTGTCCTTCAGTTTCGCGTCCCTGAAATGTTTCTTTCTTTCTCTCTCTCTCTCTCTCTCTCTCTCTCTCTCTCTCTCTCTCTCTCTCTCTCTCTCTCTCTCTCTCTCTGAAACCTGGGACCACAGGCTTCAATCTGTGGCCTTGATTGAATAATTGCCCAGTAGGGCTGAAAGAACGCTCCATTTGGAGTGCATAGATTTCTGTGCGTGTCGAGCTCCAGCAGGTCTCTGTGAGTGGGCGATATAAGGGAGGGAGGGGAGGGGAGGGGCACTGACTGTCACTCTGCCCCATGCTCCACATGGGTTTAGTGGGAAACATTAGGAGGAACCGTGGAAATGGATCAATATGTGCCAATGGCTGCTTTAGTCTGTGCTAGGACACTGTGGTGGCGGCTGTCTCATCCTACAGTGTGTTCTTAACGACGCTCACATCGACCAGCACATCTTTCTGTCTCTCTCTCTTTCTCTCTCTGTCTCCCTCCCTCTATCAATGGAAGACACAAGCTTGAAAGACTCTTGCACTGTTTTCAAATGGATGATCAGAGAGCTAAGTGTCTTGGGGGTGTATCGAGTGGAGGGCCTGCTGGGATCAGGCGGTGGCACTTAAGGACCCTAGAGACGCAGCAGCACACAGACACTCTGCTCCAAGATGCTCCTAACTAATAACCGACTTATTCAGACATACTGACTCACACTTACTCCAAATGTCTACAAGAGTTAGGAGTCCTTCTTGTCCTCAGTCCTACTTGTATGATTGGTGGATTCATATAATTGGCTATAACATTAGAGCTTTGTGAGCTATACAGTAGGTAGCCTAGCACTAGGCTACTACACCCATATTTATTTTTAAACCACCCATCCCGACTTTATCTAATGTGTACTAAAGGGTTTTTCTTCCACAAACACTTCAGTCCAGCCTGGCACCACTTATTGTGCAATTCAGGATGTGTCAACAGAAAATCCATACTCCCATGAGCATACAAATAGAGCTTGTTACCATGTGAGCAGGTCCGAGTCGCTCACACGAGTCATCTTTGCATCAGTTTTCTCCTGCGGGAATATTTTATTTAACACTGACCTCCTCCTCCTCCTCCTCCACCACCTCCTCCTCTTCTTCTTTGACACGCTGTCCGCTGGGACCAGATCCCCATGGCCGAGGAGACTAAACCGACCCAGAGGCATAAGGTGCGGAATGCTATGTCCAGTCACGTTCCTCACAGCAGTGGCTGAAGGCTAGTTCGCGCCACTGCTGTGTCCCTTTTCCCTGTTTCAGTGTAGCTGTTCCCCTTTGGTTGTGCCGCTGAATGCCCCCCCCCCCCTCCCCTGTCTATCCACCCTCCTATTTTTTTTTTCCCGTCCCGCTTCCTTCCATGACAAATTACTGTGATTGTTCACCTCTGCTAACCTCTGGCTCACTCCCCGTGAAGCGCTTTTTTATGAGATGGAGATTTGATTTTACTCTCTAGCATAATACCCAGCGTAGGCTCATGAAACCCGCCTCGAGGTCTCGCTAAACTGCAGATGGAAGTATTATCTTTCCGAAAATAAAGAAGCGCTTTTTATGGGTCGGTCTAGGGGTTGGCAAGATTTCATACCCTGTTTGTTCAGACTTGGTGCGCTTGGTGTCGTCATCCTTGTTCGTGATTTGTACCGTGACCACCTACTGATTTATGCCATTCATTCCTGTCATGGCGGTAGTTTTGGCTGAGCTCATTGATGTATTAGTTGTCTGTTCACACATCAGTATTCAGCATCATCTCTCGCTTTCTCTCTCAACAGGATGACTACATCCCCTACCCCCGGATAGAAGATGTGAGTCACGTGCACACACACACACACACACACACACACACACATACACAGTTGGTCACACAGTAAATACATCAGCTGTCGCAAGGACCCAATAACAAGTTCAAGGTTTATTTGCAGTAACTACACAATGCTGCCCTTTTCACGAGTGGTTTTATTTGTTCGACTTGTTTGCTCTGCTGATTGACACTGACACTGCTCACATTTAGAAACGTATGCCACCTCATCCACATTCAACACAGGGCCCCTTAACCTCTCCAACACCCACTCATCCGTCCATCCACCCTTCCATCTGTCCCATCCACAGGTTCTGGAGAAGGGCGGCCCCTACCCGCAGGTCATCCTCCCCCAGTTTGGGGGCTACTGGATCGAGGACGCCGAGGCCCCCGTGGGCACCCCCACCTCGTCGGACAGCAGCTTCTGCGAGGAGGACGACTGGGAGGGCATGAGCCCCGGCGGTGGATTCGGCTACCGGCTGGAGTGCAACAGCATGGCGCGGGCCTACCGCAAGCACTTCCTGGGCAGGGTGAGCCACTGTGAGCTGAGGTGTTCGTCTCAGTCCCTCAGTCAGGAATAATGAGAGCTGGGGATACAGTCACGATGCACTGGAGTCACCAATTAGGCTTTTGTCAGTCTCATTTCCAACATGCTTGAAAGCACAAGACATTTGAGGGGTTGTTTTTTCCCCGCATAAAAATGCCCACTCTTAAATAAATATCCCCATTTTCTCCTTTTTTAATGGGTAAACATTCAGGGGATTCTGTTGTTCTCGTCATTAAAAGTCTGTCTGTGTTGCTGGCCGTTGTGTATTCACTTCAGCCAGACTTCCTGAGCCGTCCTTGGCCAGCTGTCCCAATGCCCAGGCGGAGAGGGTGACTAAAAGGGTGGTGCACACTCACAGTGAGCAGTACATGACTCCTCCACTGTCATGATCACTGTGATGGAACGTCAGGCTTCCCCCGCTGTACAGAGCCCTAGACTATTAGCTAGAGAAGAAACTAAAATAGGATATGACTCATTCTTCTCCTCCTGCCTGTCCATTTTTCTTTTAATTTTGCTCTCTCTCTCTCTCTCTCTCTCTCTCTTGCTCTCTCCCTTCATCCCTCCTTCCTGTAGGAGCACCTAAACTACTACTGCACAGCTAGCAGTGTTGGCAACCTCATAATGTCCCTGAAACACGAGGAGGCTGAGGGTCAGGAGTTCCTGCGCATCATTCTGAGGTAGGACTGGGCTCATGATCACCTCCAGATCCCCCAACTCCATTAGCCCTCCATCCCGAGGCCAAGGGCCTTCAGGGTCTCGCTGCACATAGTCTGCATGTTGAGTGGATTCAATGCTCGGACCCATAAAGGTGTGTGGAACTCCATCCCCAAGTGCATTAAGTGTGTGTGTGTGTGTGTGTGTGTGTGTGTGTGTGTGTGTGTGTGTGTGTGTGTGTGTGTGTGTGTGTGTGTGTGTGTGTGTGTGTGTGTGTGTGTGTGTGTGTGTGTGTGTGTGTGTTTGTGTGTGTGTGTGTGTGTGTGTGTTGTCCTTACAGGTCAAAGACGAAGACGCTCCACGACAGGATCTCCCTTGCTGGGCTAACACAACTACCCAGTGTGCCACAGATAGCCAAGGTCTGCCCCTCCACCATGCCAGATCAATTCACCCTGACACACCACCGACAACCAAACTGTGGGAGTTCTATTTAGAGCATTAAGGTGTGACTTCATCTGACCTGTGCCTGTGTGTTTCAGCTGCTCTGTGAGGATGTCACCGGCCTGAAGTTCAATCCAGTCCTCTACCCCAGGGTGAGTCTATTACTCTCTCTTTCTCTCTCTCCCTCCCTCCCTCCATCGCAAAGACCAGTATGAATAGATGTGTGCTGTGGCTAGACCTGCTGCTGGTATAACACTGTCTGGTTCTTGTCCTCCATGGCTGCTTTTACTGCTCTATTTCTAGTCACCTCAGATCCCCTCGGAGTCCGTTTGGATTACGGGGTCAGGTTTGTGTGTTCGCTCTGGGGGATGTTCTCAAGCCCATCTGCTATGGTGCTCTCTCTCTCTTTCTCTCTCTTTCTTTCTTTCACTCTCTCCCCTTTTCTCCTTCTCTCTCTTTCCCTCTCTTTCTTTCTCTCTCTCCCTTTCTCTCCTCTCTTCCTTTCTCTCCTCTCTCTCTCTCTCCCTCTCATCTCTCTCTCTCCCTCTCTTTCTTTCTTTCTCTCCCTCCCTTTCTCTCCTCTCTCCCTCCCTCTCTCTCTCTCTCTCTTTCTCTCTCTCTCTTCCTCTCTCAGCTGGTAGTCTCAGCTTCTTTCCAAATGGGCCCCATCTCTCTCTCTCTCCCCGGGCCATGCTGCTCTCTGATCCGTGGAGAAGCGGGAGAAGGGCCCTCTGAATTATGGAGCGCTGGCTGAGGCACATATGCTAACTCCTCTGCCTCCATCTTTTTTCATGAGCGTGTTTTCAATCCTGTCCTTCTTTCTCATCCCCTCCCCCCCATCCTGTTTTGGCCTCGTCCAGGGGTCTCAGCTGATTGTAAGCTACGACGAGCACGAGGTGAACAACACGTTCAAGTTCGGTGTCATCTACCAGAAGTTCGGCCAGGTGAGTGTGGGTGTGTCTTCATGGGGAATGGGCCGTCGTGTGCACCCTCCTCGCCGGGGTGCACTGTGGAAACTGATCTAGCAAACACTAAACGCCAGTGTGTTGTGTAGTCAAATATCATAAAAGCTAAATGTGAGCACAGCAGCGATATCACCAGCAGCATGGCTGAGCGTGTTTGCTCTGCTACAGAGAATGAGGAAGAGGCTTATCGTCCGCTAACACAGTGTTCCATTCCTCCCCACTCCCAACCCTTCACTGTTTTTCTCCCCCAGACTTCAGAGGAAGAGCTGTTTGGCAACAACGAGGAGACGCCGGCCTTCACCGAGTTCCTTGGTATCATGGGAGACACCATCGAGCTCCAGGATTTCAAAGGGTTAGATTCAAGTGCATTAAAAAACACTGTTAGTTCAAGGGAGAAGACTAAGTAAACTACTGACTAACTAAAATGATGTGCAGGAGTTATAATGCTGTTTTATTTCTTACTCTGAGGTGTCAGATGACAAATAAAAGCCCAATGATTTAATTTATTTACATTTATTCATCTATATTTTTTTTAACTAACCTGTTAGCAAATTTGAAAAAAAAACAGGCTAGTATTGTATATGAAATGAAACATCATGCTCTCTGTCTTTTCACAGGTTCCGTGGTGGGCTGGATGTGTCTCACGGTCAGACAGGAACGCAGTCAGTGTACACAACCTTTCGCCAGAGGGAAATCATGTTCCACGTCTCCACAAAGTTGCCCTTCACAGAGGGAGATGTCCAACAGGTACTGGATAAGGACAGAGAACACACACCCACACACACACACACACACACACACACACACACACACACATACACACACACACATACACACACACACACGCAAACACAAACACACACACACAAAGACAAAGACACAAAGACACACACACACACACACACACGCACACACACACACCCACCCACACACACGCACACACAAACACACACACACAAAGACAAAGACACACACACACACCCACACACACACACGCACACACAAACACACACACACAAAGACAAAGACACACACACACACACACACACACACACACACACACACACACACACACACACACACACAAAAAGACACAGACACAAAGACACACACAAAGACACAGACACAAACACACACACACACACACACACACACAATGCTGCTGAGAAATAAACTGTCTGTAAAAGTGTTTCTCGTTATCAGTGAAGCATTTCAGAGCTGCCAGACAGTATGCCCTGTTCTGCACCTGTACACTCTCCTTATATCTCTTGGCTCTTCAGATGCCTCCCTTAATGTGCTTCAGCAGCGTGCTGGAACATGGCCTGGCATAACCCTTCTCTCTTGTCCACACACACAGTGCCTCCTCATAATGTGCTTATGTCCAACACGGCCATCAAGGACTTCGCTGAACACCTACAGTTCATCCTCTCCTCTCTTTGCCAGTCTGCTAACTCATAATGTCAGTATTCTAGCCATCTCTCACACTGCTCTCTCTCTCTCTCTCTCTCTGTCTCTCTCTCTCTCTCTGTGCAGCTCCAGAGGAAGAGGCATATTGGGAATGACATTGTGGCGACGGTCTTCCAGGAGGACGCTACTCCCTTTGTCCCCGATATGATTGCCTCCAACTTCCTCCATGCCTATGTACTGGTCCAAGTAGAAAACCCCTGCACTGATCACACCACCTACAAGGTAACGATGCCACTCTGACAACAACAACAACAACAACAACACAGTACTATTTAGATACTCAGACAAACATGCACAGATAAACCACAACCATGCAGAGCACTAGCCGCAATACATAAAACATGCACCCACCTACACATACTGTTATCGCTGCACACACACACTCACACACACATACACACTCACACATGCACACATGCCTCTATTTATGATAAGCTTCCCCTGGGCCCACTCCAAACCTATGGAGAGGAAGTTAAGAGCTTTGTATTGTTATGCAATAGGATTACAACGGGTTCATCCAGCCACTGGCACAGAATAGAAGCATCTCCTTAGTCGCTCAGCAGTCCCGCCTGCCAACCCCGCCCCTTTTCTCCCCTCGCAGGTGTCAGTCACGGCGAGGGAGGACGTGCCCGCGTTTGGCCCCCCTCTCCCCAACCCTGCCGTGTTCAAAAAGGTGAGGCGCCCCTGATGGGCTGCGCGGTCTTATTGAGCGAGCGAATGGCGCAGAGGTTTTTCAGGAGATTTTCTGTCTGACTTTCTGTCTGACGCTGTGGGAATTGTCACCTCCAGGGGCCTGAGTTTCGCGACTTCCTGCTGACTAAACTGATGAATGCGGAGAACGCCTGCTATAAATCTGACAAGTTTGCCAAGCTGGAGGTGAGAATGAGAACCTCTGATCTCTGTTGAAAAACAAACTTAAAAGGTGTGATTTTTTTTGGTGTGTGTGTTTGTGTGTGTGGTTTATGTTAATCTCTTTACTTATACATGTGTGTGTGCGTGTGTGTGTATGTGTGTATGTGTGTGTGTGTGTTTGTGTGTGTGTGTGTGTGTGTGTATGTGTGTGTGTGTGTGTGTGTGTGTTTGTGTGTGTGTGTGTGTGTGTGTGTGTGCGTACGTGCGTGTGTGTGTGTGTGTGTGTGTGTGTGCGTGCGTGCATGTGTGTGTGTGCTTGTGTAAATGGCAGGGTCGCACACGGGCAGCACTCTTGGACAACCTCCACGACGAGCTGCACAGGCAGACCCAGGCCACGCTGGGACTGGGCTCGGCTGGAGACGAGGACAAGCTGGAGAACGGAGGCCACGGCGGCCTGCTGGAGTCCTTTAAGGTGAGACCCCCACCTGCCACCTGCCTCCTGCCTCCTGCCACCTGCCTCCTGCCCAGGCCTCCTCCAGTCCCCTGTCTCAGAGCTTCGCCTCAGTCGCTCAGATAGACAGCAGTCACAACAGCAGCCTCCTGATGCCTGCTGTCTTAACCACTCTGTCACACATATACACACGCGCACACGCACACCCACACACACACACACACAAATACACACACACACACACACACACACACACACACACACACACACACACACACACACACACACACACAAGGTTTCCCTGAGCTAATGCTGATCCAACATGACTCCCTCCATGATGTCTGTCTCCACCCTCAGAAAAACACACACACATACAAACACACACACACACACACACACACACACACACACACACACAGATAGAGACAGACATACACAGACACACAAACCTCTTCTGACAATTTTTGTTTTTACAGGCAGTGTGGAGCAGTGTTGTCAGCGTCGCCGTTACGTCGACTGGTTGCGCTGTGCTGATCTGTGCTACTGCCATGACTGTCTACTACTTCTCCCAACTGCTATGACAACACGCATTGCTTAAATAACACTTTTGTCTTTTGGAAGATTAGACTGTTGCACTTCATTTCTTAAGTTTG
>NW_027468598.1:25147261-25222261 GCF_046254945.1 Alosa pseudoharengus
GTACAGACAGCAGGGCTAGTAGAAATAGGGCTCTAAACTACAAAGTCACCCACAATATGATGCGAACTTCTGGGTACTCAGATTACCGCGATAGGAACTGATTTGACCAGAATACTTTATTGTAGGCCTTGTGGTTTAGAAACCATATACATCTTAGGTGTTGGTATACATCTTAGGTGTTTTCCTGTTAATTTGTTATGTGGGTAATATGAAAAAAGGAAAGTAAACCTGCTCAAATATGTTCATCCAGTATTTACTGAAAGGTGCATAATTTGAGGGGCTTGCCATCCAATGGCAAATTAGATGGGTAAATTTACCCCCTTCATAAACTTTTGTTTTACTCAAAGATTTTTACATTTACAGTAGGACTTTATCTCTGACCACTTTCAAGCCATGGCCTTTTGAAATTTTGATATAAAAATCCAATGGTGTTGCTTTCTTAACCCTGACGCCTAAAGTTTGCCAGGTTTAAAAAAGTTATGAGAAGAAAATATTTTTATTTGGTGTGAAACACACACATACCTGTTTTTATGCTTTTCATTTGTTTTATAATTTGTATTAATATTTATTTTATTTATAAGTTAAGGTTGCTAGCACAGGTGTCTAAAACTATAAAAACACTTGCACTTTCTGTTTTTTTTTTTGTAGTATTTGAAAAAAAGAACATTTTCAGAAATAGCCGGCCCGCCAATCAGATGACATTGGCAGAATTGGCCCCCAGCTCATTTGAGTTTGAGACCCCTGCTATAGACCCTTTCAACAATAAAAACAAAAACAATGCTTGAACGTTCTATTTGGGCCCCGATCTACTTCCTCTGCATTAAGATAACATATGGAATGTAAAAAAGGAAGTCTTGTGGGGCCAACTATGTAAGGGATAATGGACGACAAGCTGGTCTGTTCACAGAAGTTAATGCACTGTCGAGGTTGTAAAACGTCCCCGACGCGAAGCGGAGGGCCGTTTAAACCTCGTAGTGCATTAACTTCTGTGAACAGACCACCGTGGAGTCCATTATCCCGCTTATTCCACTGTTGCCACTTGCGTTGTGTTCATTTCATGTTACAATTTAAACGTTTTAATCGCTAAAACTGTCTTGTTTGTAGAACTAATTTCTTCCGACACATATCAACTAATTTCTCAACTCACAGGACAAACTGCCGTTACTAGTTCTAAATGGATGGTTGCTACGGCCAAAGGCCAGTCGTTAGTTCTATCTCTCCCGTTGTCAAGCGGGCGTATCCCAAGATTCTGATGAACTTTAGCTTTGAAACATCGCTATTTTACTTAGCCTGCTGTCATCCATCTAGCTAAAAGCCACCTCCGTCATATGCTACAATGTTGCAATGTTCTGAACGTATGCATTTTACAGCTCGGATGCAACGTGACAGTTCATTTAAACTTCACAACGAGTTTGGCGAATTAATATACAAGTGTGATACGGCCAAAAAAATGGATCTACTTTATAGGTGTGCAGATAACATACGGTTAATGGTCGTTCTAAATTACGTAGGACAATGGGAAATTCAACCAAGCAGTGGAATAAGATGCTGATAATGGAACCCTCTTGAAAGGGTCCATAAGAAAAATATGTTAGTGTGCTTTAGAAGGACGCTGGGACTGCAGGGAGAGGCACCTGTGCTAAGCTGCAGGGAAGCTGCTTTTAAGTAGGATTTATAGACACAATGCTGCTATAGAGACACAATTAGTATTTAATAGTATTTACAATGGTGGTGGCTGACCTATTATATCATCATTTTTAAAGTCGGATTTATTGGCATTGCAAAAGACTTCGCTCCACAGTGAACATTAAATCTTCTTTCTGCAGATTTACTGTCCCGGATCTTAAATTCAAACCGAGGCCTAATTCTCAAATGCTTCTTTTGCGTTATTAGGCATATTAGCACTAAGTCATAAGCAGTTTTTGGAATGGATAGAACTCCAGGATGAGCACTGGGGCATCCCAGACATCCCTAGCACACCAGGAAGCTTAAGAATGGGGGAGAGGGGGTGCTTTCGTGGTACTGTAAGCTTTTTTTAAAAGAGCAGTATGAGTCCCACTCATTTGCATTTGCACAGAATCGGCGTTAATGATGTGGAATTAATTAGACTGACAGCGGTGCTCCAGCTAAGAGCACGACCAGTTGCATGTCCAGCTGGAGCGGCTGCTATTGAGGCCATTTATTCAGCGGTAATTATGTTAAGTGTCAGCTGACAACGTTAATAAAGAAAGAAGCATCTATGGGTAATGATGTCGCTAATGATAATTAGATGTAATAAGAGGTGGTGTGGGTTACGGAAGCAGGTTTGACAGGCTTTCTCTCTCTCTCTCTCTCTCTTTCATGTCGCTTACTCTGTCTCACTCTTCGATCCCACCCCTCTCTCTATCTGTCCATCTCCACCATCTGTCTCTTGCTTTCATGTCTCTCGTATCTCTCCCTCTCTCTGCCTTTTCTCTCTTTCCCCCTCTCTGCCCCCCCCCCTCACTCACTCACTCACTCACTCACTCACTCACTCTCTCTTCCTCTCTCTGTCTTTATCGTCATCCCTCAGAGCAGTCATCCATCCACAGCCTCCTCAGTCTTCAGCCCATCCCTGAGTGTGGACAGCCAGACGTCAAGCACCCCTCTCATCATGTGCCGTAGCCCCACAGCAGGTACACTCACACTCACACAAACACACACTCTCTCCCCCTCTTTCACACACACACACTCACACACACTCACACACCCACGCACGCACACACACACACACACACACACCGCACTCGCATGACCTTTATGTATTCCTTCTCAGCAAGCATATCAACAGGTCTAGCCTCAGGCTACTGACACCTGCTGCAGATGTACATCCAGCTATTCCTTAACAGGTCTGATGGTCTAAATGGCACTCATATCCACAGGCATAACCTCAGGCTACTGACACCAGGCCACATGCATCCCAAGACCAAGCCGTAGGCTACTAAAAGGCACAATGGCAGAAGCAATCCTGTCCATAAATGCTGGCCCTATGGCAGACGTACTCAATGTCACAGTGGACAATATCTGTGAGATGAATGTTTTGTCTGACGCAAAGCCCAAGATATTTCATTAGAATGTGCCATCAGTTCCATTTGAACAAAATGTCATATGGCCAGAGTCAGTCAACCCTGAAGGATTTATTATAAGACAAGGCCAACAACTGTACAAGAATATAAGAAAGTGTTTCCCAATGATACATTTCTGGTGGAATCAGGAGATTTTGGAGGTTTTTAGATAGGCAGTGATTCACTTTGTGAAGAGGTTCTACTTGGATACAGAAGCACAAAGAAAGGGTGAAAAACAATATAAAATCAAATTAAACACAAACTCAGAGAAGCAGTGAGAACAAAAGATCTCCAGGTATTCTATTGCATTGTGTTATATGTATCAATGATAATGGTCATAGCTGATGCATTTCATCTTAAATCTCTAGATGGGAAGAGTAAAACATCGCCCAGGTCAAACTTGAAGTTCCGCTTTGACAAGCTGAGTCACTCTACAACGGTAAAAGCTCCCTTACTGTGCCACAACCACCACATCATCATATGTGTGTGACCTCTTTCATGCTCTCTGATGTCATACAGGACTTGTAATCCGGCTTGATGCCGTGGCGGCCGTTGTCACGCGGTCTCCCATTATATCTTGAATTTCCCCTTGGGGATCAATAAAGTATCTATCTATCTATCTATCTATCTATCTATCTATCTATCTATCTATTGTAACTAACCAGGTTCTGTTTCTTCTCCAGGGTCATTAGTACTGTGCTGCATGGATTGAAGGTAAGTTTGATCTCTATCACAGACCTCCAGATAAATGTTGGCGTGTCATTACTTGCCCCCAGCTGTAAGAGTGTATGCATGACTTTGTGTTTTTTTGGTCCGTTTAGGTTGCGTGGAACCGGTACTGTCAGAGCCAGTGTCTATAGATGGAGGAGGAATCTTGGCGTCTGGATTTGCCATCCCAGTGAGAATGCCTCCTCTCAAAGTGTACTCTACTGAGCGTCCTTCACAGAGCCTATTTCACATTCTCACAAGGCAGCGACTCCCAGAGCATTCCTTCCCTGCACGATCCTGCAGCTACACACTGACTGACTGGGGGAGAGAGAGGGCAAACGCTTGCAGTCTTAATGGTCTGATCTTTTTTTTTAACTAAATGTGCTGCAACTTTTTGAAGAAAAGTGTCTGTCACAGAGCTAATATTGCTTTTACGAAACTGTGCCTCAGTCTGTGTCTCTTAAAGCCCATTAGCTTCTTCCTTTGGAGTCTTCTACAAGCCTTAGATCAATAGAACACTCTCCATGTGCACTCTCTGCTCCGTGCCACGACAAGGTGAACTCTCACACACACACACACACACACACACACACACACACACACGCACACACACACACACACACACACACACACACACGCACACACAAAATGTTTTGCTATTTCATTTTTTTCTGTGCGTGTGTGTTTGTGTCTTCTGTGTTTTCACAAACAATGATTATAATGTGATGTGTGACAACAGACTTCTTTTCCTGTAAAATATTGTCTTTGGATTCTGATCTTCATTCGGCACTTAGAGCAGTAGAGCGCCTCCTAGAGGTGAGCTGCGGCTGAGACCTGAGATCCTTCCCTCCTCTTTGTAAGGCCCTTGTGTGCACAGGGGCTCCGTGCCGATTATATCCATTACAACCCGTCAGCAGCTAATCAGGACGATAAGCTAAAAAGAAAAGCACACGAAAGAGAGAAAAACATGAGCTGATGAATATGTCTTTATTGCTCTTTGCTTAAGTGAAAATGTTAGAAAAAAATATACGCTACTTACTCTGCAGCTTAACTGTGTAGAGGACACAACAGATTACATGGCGCACAGTGCTGTAAATGTTTAACGATTGTATTGTGGACCACTATTTTTAAATGTTTTTTTTTTTTCCCTCAGTGCTTTGTGTTCAGCAGTGGCGCGTATAGCCTAATGAATATGTGTTGAGTCCGATTCCGTACCATGTTTGGCCTTTAATGTTGCTTGTGCTTGTCTTACTCAGCCAAAGTGAAGGTCTTCTCTCATATTCTGAGGCGCAGGTTAAAAATACCCCTGAGTTCATTTGCGCTATACTCTCACTATGTGAGAAGTTGACCTGGGGAGTTCTACATAGATGCTTACATGTAACATGGATTTGTAATCCTTTGGGACATTGTGAGTATATTGGAACTCTTGTTTTTGAACAGGGATTTAAAGCTCTGTGTATATCACAGCAGTTTGGTAAAATATTGCACTTGTGCATTTTTTGTGTGAGAGAATCAGGACGAAACCTAAAACAGTCTGAATAGCTGACAAACCCCCGTCCTTTATTAGCAACTCAGTAGCCTCATTTTGAAGAAGAAAAAAAGGATATGATTGATTCTTATTGAAAACACAGAGCTCAATGTGTAAATGCCATGGTGTAATCATGATATTTCACCAAGCACATCAGGAGAATGCTATGCAAAGTAATGATCTGGTCTAGCATCAGGTTAAGGGGACCTGATAAACTTGTACATGTGAGCAGAGGAATCCAAATGTCTGAGAGAAGTTTGACTGAAAAGCCTTTGCGCAAATATGGAATAAAAGCCCACATTCTGCATTGTAGATATAGCTTCCTGACTGTTTTTGTTGTATACACTGATGTTGTGATGAATGCATCCCTCAAAGAGACAGGGAAGTCTTCGCCATTTTGTGCACATGTTGAACAGTGGAGACAGAGAGGCGTGGTCATTTCCTGTGTGCCCAAGGTTTGTGGGGGAGAACGGTGTCCATTGCTGCACCCGATTTCTATTGTAGGACTGAGCAAAAGCGTGTGTCAATATTTCAGCTTTCCACAGAGAATTATGTCCATTTGTTTTAATGTAAAGGGTGTTATACGTACAACACCCTCAGAATCATATTGTTCATGAAGATATAATTTATTGATTTTCACATTTGTGTTGTCATGTAAAATATAATTGCAAAGTAAATCTTAAGAGTGAATTAAGGGAAATAATTATTTAAAAGGAATACATATGTATATGTATATTTGGTTATGTAATGTACCATTAAGAATTTATTATGAAATAAAAATGTTGTATTTTGTGTCATGTATTACGTTCTTTTAGTTACTGCTCGTATGTCCTGAAAGTGAAATTATGTTTAACCAGTTTGCCACTGGTTCTGGTGCAAGTTACGACATGTTGCGTCACATGCTAATATGTGTCAACGTGTCTGGTTTCTGATCAACCAAAAAGGTGGTGTTTAAGGGTTTTTTCTGCCATTTCATAGACTGTGCTCCTCCAAAGAATGATGCCTGCATCACGGCACCTTCACTCAGGACAGAGTTCGGCCTTTTTCTCATTCATGGTCCCTCTATGGTGGAACAAGCTATACTAAATGCTGTCAGAGGCAACCTTCTCCATCTTCAAAACGCTTTTGAAGACCCATCTCTTCCCAGATGTCAGTACTTGTCAGGTTGACAACAATTTGCTTGTAGAGCTTGCTCTCACTGGACCTCCTAACCCACTGTAGAAATGTTTTTGTAGCTCGCTTTGGATATGGATCTTTCCCTGCACTCGACAGGCTGCTACAGGCGTATGGAAGAGTACATGACAGGTGATCCTTGTGTTTGCTGCTGAGGCCTTTGGTGCCCCACGTTCTCCAGGCCCAGCACTGCATACATTGGCTATGAGAGAAGAAGACAGACATGGATATATGAGCACATACGGATCAGATCCCAAATATGCTGCATGCGTATCGGACACCAATGTTTAATTAGAGACTCACCTCATGTGGCCTGTCCATCTGTCTATCTAAAGAAAGGACATAAAACAGGACTGATTCAGAAAATACTCTAGACCTCAAAAAGCTCAATTAGATGACACACAACAATTGTTTTAAAAAGCTGGGCTAGTGCGATCTCTGTGTATTACACTTAAAATATGTCCTGCGTCTGGATTTCAATCTGAGTTTAACAAAAAGAATGTAGGGCGTTGTAGACAACATGGTGTCTCTAACATGTTTGTGCAAAGCGTGGTGTTCTCACTGGCAGAGTATGAGCGAGGTGGGACCACAGGAGAAACTGGGCGTTGCAGACAACGAACCAGTGCCACGGCAAGAGGAAACGAGAGGCAGGCGCAGATAAACAGAAATACTCTCAGAGACACAATCCTCCTCTCAGATTGTTCCTCTAGATTAGGGTGGGCTGTGGATGATAACAGAGTTATGTTGGCATCATGCAAATGAATAATATTTAAAAAACCACTACAATGTCTTCTTATGACGTAAGTTGGAGCAGAGAGCAAAACTAAATTTGAAGGGGTTGAATTATTTCATATATCAATTGGATAAAAAGACAAAAATGTATCTTTTATTTGCCATCTGCTCAATCAAAGAAGAACTCACACACCACATACTGCCAATGCAGAGCATCATAGGCTACTTTGAGTTGCAAAATGTTTTGGTCATATTCAGATAAGCATCAGTGAAAAAATACTTTGCTCCCTAAGATAAACAGTAATTAGTTTGTCATTTGATTTTTTCATTTATATATTTTGGAGTGAGCAAAGACGTCATAAAATAACATGCATGTAAAGTAAAATAACATGCATGTGATACAGTTAACCTACCATCGGTGACATTAACAATTGTTACATGTCCATTGCTGCTGCCGTTTTCTCTCCAGTTGATGAGACACTGATATGCCCCACTGTCTGATTTGTTAGTGCTAATAAAGTTGATGTTAAGGCGGGTACTATTGTTAGACAAGTTTTCGTTGTAAATGTGAATCCTGGCTGAGGCTTGTAAGAAGCTGAAAGTGACTTCCTTGTGGACTCCCCATCCTCCAGTCCAACCGCTCACGCCACAGTGCTGAACATCACATGAAAGTAACAAGCTTCTGCCCTCAGACACAACTTTATTGTCTCGACGTGCCTTCACAGTATGGCATTCCTCTGCACAACAGCCTTTAAAGAAGACATGTTTCAACAATTTTAGTCATAGCCTGGGAGTCACTGATGCAATGTCTGGAAAAGTTCCTTTTTTTTTAGAATTGTAGCACTTCTCTAAAAATGGATAGAGACTAATGGACAACTTACCCCAATTATTGTACATCAAGGTTAGTATTAGGTAGCAGCCAAGGACTGGTCCCATTATCTTGTGTCAGAAATAAGAATGGTTTGATTCAACTGCAGGGAGTGCATTCCTCATTTGTTAAAAGCCAGTTCTAATAAATCTCTTCTTGGTGCAATCGTATCTCCGTGTCTTGCGTATAGTGAAGTGGCACTGAACATTGTACCACATAAACTCAGATAAGATACGAGTAGTTTCACTTTCTTTCTCATCTGGTAAACTCATAACTAAACACATTGGATTTAAGCACTGAAAAAAATATGTGGAAGGAAGGAAGTTCTCACTCTGGCTTTCTCTCTCTCTCTCTCTCTCTCTCTCTCTCACACACACACACACACACACACAGAGAGACACACGCACATACACACTTTAATTTCCCTACGTGTAAGGAAGAAGTCGTATCCTGCCTGAAAACAATAGGAACTGAAATTCTCTGTGGCTGATCAGACCAAGTGCTGTGTGCTGGCTTGCACACAGTTTCTCAGCATTATCTGTGGGTCCTCAGGCCCCGGAATCGTCACCTCTGAGCCACTAGAAAGTCATGTAAAACCACAGGTTCATCATTAATCAGTGCAATTTGCACTTTTTGCAAAACTTCAGCTCATTGTGTCAAAACTTTACACACAAGACACAACACTGGGAAATAAACCATTGACATCTATGTCAAATTGAAACTCTTCTATCAAAACCTAATCCTTTGTCAAAATGTCACTCTGATGACAATACACACTTCCATCATATAAATACACTTTCAGATTAGCAGCAACACAGTGTACTTTATATAAAACACTGCAGTCTTTAATTTTCACTGCTTTTATTCAGTTTATCAGTTAGCATTCTGTGACGCTCAATGCAACACATACAGTTTTTGTTATGTTTTTTCCAACAAAGGTTTGGACAAAAAAACAAAAATGAAAGTACTGAAAGGTTACAAATGACATCAACTCAATACTGTACATCACAGTAGCCTACTATACTAATATACTATACTATACTAATAGGCCTACAGTACAGTAATGCAGTAATGCAAAAATAAAACAAAAATAAAACCAAAAATACACTACTGTAAAACAGTAGATGTAGTGGACTCTCTGCCCAACTTCCCTCATTGTCAGGCCATTTATCACATGATCCACCAACGTTTCTCTAATATCATCTGAAATATTGTTCCGTGCATACTGCTAAGCCTCTTCGACCACCCCCTGCTCCTCTCTCTCTCTTTATCCTCCTCTTCCTCTACCTCTTGCTTTCCCTGCCTCCATGTTTGCAAAGTTCTCAAAATGGTTCAACTGAGGCCTATTTGTGGCTGGCTGATTGGTGTTTAGTTTTGTAAATAGTATTTTCAGGTGTGTCTAAGAAGTGTTTTCAATCACCCAATGTGTTTTGTATTTTGAATAGATGTGTTGTCCCAATACCCATGAGATTTCATTTGAAGTGTCTTATGTATGAAATAGTGTGTAGTGTGCAGGAGCAAGTAGACCTATTGCAGAAAGGAGCAAGTGTGTTGCAGAATTGCAACTAAAGTGCAAATCAGCGCTTTTGTTTAAAGTATGGTTAAACTGTGTTTAATGTAGGCTATATCAAAAGCTTCACGTTTTGTTACGTTGGTCTAGTGTTCAAGCAATGGGCAAAAACTGTGAAGCAACTTGCTGTCGGACTAATTTTCAAAAACACTTAAAGTCATATTTTCAGTTGACTGTTGATTTGCAATTTACATCATAGGCTTTGCTTGGGCCTATGCCTTTGCCTTTGCCTATTTAACAATTTAATAATTTTCCTTGTTTGATCTTGTAACACGTTTAGCCCTATGGCCTTTTCTTGGATACATCAGGTTGCGTCTACTGGTTGATGTCATATATTTTTAAGTAGCCAATATACGGACCTTGAAGCAGGTTTGTGACGTGGTCTAGTTTCGGTGAATGAGTTGTAGAGAACAGCCTAGGACCTACTGCACTCAATTCGGTAGGGGGCGTAGCATACCCTAAGACTTTGCAATCTGACTTTTCGCAAAAGCGTGTTTCATACCATTTCCTGTTTCCGGAATTCCGAACGAACTGACTGACTGTCGGCGAATGAGATAAACAAAGGCATTAAAGACTCAGTGACTTTTGAAAATTTTATAATTATACAGCAACCCTCTCTGGAAACATGGACGCGGGTACGTAGTGTACTGTTTTATCTGTTTTCATTCAGGTGATCCTGTACAGTCCCTGGACAGCTTAGTTTGCGCTACGCTGTGCAAGCTAACCTTTCTTGTCCAGGTCCGTTAGCATTACACGCTAGATCAACTCGTCAATTTGCTAAGCTAAAATGTAGTTAGCCTTCTTCCAAGGTTGATGGCAAGTGAAATGTTGGTTAGTTTGTCACATTCATAAATAAAGTTGTGTCCGTCATGTAACTGTCCAGTTTCTCAGAGGAACATGGCTTTCCCAAATTCTGGAAAAGTGTAGGTTATTTCCTTCTGAACTTGCGATAATCGTTATGCAAGTTTTATCACTTTCGTTCTTGTGACTGGTCATCTCGCTAACGTCAATGCTGGCGGACTAGCATAGCGAGGTTCTGTGTGTAGCGGGGGGAGTGAGACGCAGTGATTGTTAAGTAAACATTGTAGTATACTCAGATTAGCTACACGGCCTGGAGCAACAAGCTTTCAATTTAACGTTACGTTCATGCTGTAACAGAACTCTTAAATGAACGCTGCCAACACCGGAGGAACCTCTATATAGCTTCCTAGCGGGTTAACTTGATGTTGTTGTTTGTCGTGTAAATATTAATAACAACCAGAGACAGTTGATGTATGCTTATTGTTAAGTCTGATAGGAAAAGAGCGATATCACATGTCTGTTCTCGTTGCCATTATGTAATGATGCAAGTCATTCCATCAACCCTCGCTTGGCCCCTTTCCATGCCAAACCAACATGACAGACAACCCCATTCATGCTTTGGCATTCATTGGGAAGAACAGCGTAACGCAGAACAACAGAAAGTAGCCTTCCCCAATGACATTCCTCCACGATGGGGAGTTATTGTTAAAGATTATTCCTTAGGCTTAGAGTTATCTTGTATCGTCGGAAGCATTCCATTGAAACAAATGGACAAATCACCTCGCTGAGCACCATCTAGGAATCACGTGGAAATCACAGTTACATCTTACTGACATCAGACAAACAGCCAGTGCCAAATTCGGGATTGTGTGTGCATGCATGATTAAGCAATGTTCTATTGAAGTTTTTAATAGCTGTGCACCATAACATGTAGTGGGTTAAACCATAGATGCTGTTTTCATAGATGCCAGTCTCACCCTGCTGCACTCCTACAACAAACAAATCTGTTCTTGCAGTGGGCATTCCACTCTGCCCTTTGTTTTGAATGTGAAAAACGGAATGACACCTCGTCCATGTGACATGCACATGTTTAATTCACCTCACCCTCAGAACAAAAAGAACGATCTATATGCAAATATTTTTTTACCTCCAAATTTAGCCACCTGATCATCATTCTCTCTTACACCTCTCCTCCACTCAGGCCTCAGTCAGGATAAGGTATCTTCCTTTGTGAAGCGTTTCCGTTCGGAGCCTCGGTACCTGCTGGCTCAGAATGTGTCCACCTGCATCGATCCGCTGGAGGTGTGTCTCCACAGGCAGACAGTGCAGGACACAGTGCACATCTTCCAGCATTCCATACCCACAGAGGGCAAGCCGGTCACCAATCAGAAGAACTCAGGTAAGCACCGCCAACAGCCTGTGAGAGAGGATGCAGCTGCATGAAGACATGAGATAAAATAAGATGAGCCTTTAAAGTCTCTTCATAGAGAAATTTGACATGGGGGTTTTGATTTGAATGGACAGGGATGCACATACCCCATAACTCCATTATAGCCTTATACTTGTAAATAATTGCTTAAAACCCCACACTCTATAATAACATTGCTGACCTGAACATGAGTGAATCATGACCCTTAAAAGACTTGAAAGGCCCACTCAAGACTGGGCATGAGTTGAATACTGAAGGTACACCTACACAGTTGACCGAATCTCACTTTTTTTCTACCATTTCCCCATTTCTAGGGAGGTGTTGGATTTTCTCGTGCCTCAATGTGATGCGACTTCCTTTCATGAAGAAGTTCAACATCGAAGAGTTTGAGTTCAGTCAGTCGTATCTCTTTTTCTGGGACAAGGTAAGGGGTTCCACTTCTCTCCACTCCACTTCTCTCCGCTTCTATTTGATATGGTAGACTCTTTTAGCCAGCGTGAGCCTCTAGATCTGGTTCCCTGCTTCATTCTGCAGACAGGTGCATTGAACAGCTGTCAAACATGAAATGCCAGCACAAACACTACTGTGGGAAGGGAGAGAGGAAAAATCTTCAGATTTCAGAACTTCCCTTGGGAGTTTACGCAATACTTTTTCTCTCTCAGTGCAGGCTGACAGGAAGACTGAAATATGCAGTGTGCAGGGCTCCAATCGATAGTGTGCCTTAGCTTGCTCTCATTGCATGCATACATCTTGCAGTTTCAGATTGGTTGAAGCAGACATAATTAACAGCTAGGCTGTTCAGAAAGGACAGCATTAAATTCTGCATTAAAGCACAGAACTTGAAAATGAACAGAGTGATTTTTTTTTAAGGTGAGAAGACATTGTAAAATATCCTTGCAGATTAAGGAAATGAAAGTAAATGACTTGATCCTCACATGACATGTGTAGCACTCTTTGGACTCTTGGAGTCTAGTTTGTGTGTCCCAGTTCCACCTCTTTTCAGAGATCCCAGTGGGTGGGTCGGTCCCGTCTGAGATGTGGGTCCGCCCCACCGCATGTTGTTGTGTTTGACAGTGCGGCGGTGGCGGCAGTCTCTCTCTCTCTCCCTCTCTCTCTCCCTCATTCTGTCTACCTACTACTGTGTCATTCATTGTTGGCCTAAAACCCCTTTTGTGTGGGATGTTCTGTTCCAGTTTTGCGTAACAATTGTTCCTCGTATGCCCCCCTCCCTCCCTACTCCCTCTCCTCTCTCCATCCATCTCTCTCTCTCTCTTCCCGCTCCATCTCTTTATCCCTCTCCATCCATTTCTCTTTTATTCTCTCCATCATCTTCTATCGCTCTCTCTCTCTCTCTTTTTATCACCCTCTCTCTCTCTCTCCCTCTCGCTCTCTGTAGGTGGAACGCTGTTATTACTTCTTGCAGGCCTGCGTGGAGACCGCTCTGAGGAAGGAGGCCGTTGACGGCCGATTGGTCCAGTTCCTGCTATCCAATCCCACCAATGATGGTGGACAGTGGGACATGTTGGTCAACCTCATTGGTTAGTCCACTCCCAAAATGCCCCAGGACGGTCTAGTCCCTCACACACACACTTCTTAGCCTTGTCACCTTTCTAAGTATATACTGTACCATTCCGTGCTGATATGTCTATGGCCTGTCTTTTGCAGAGAAATATGGAGTCATCCCAAAGAAGTGCTTCCCAGAGTCCCACAGCTCAGAGGCCTCTCGAAGAATGAACGACATCCTCAATCACAAGGTATCATTTGTGGCTAATGTGTAACAGCCTTTTATGGGCAACAGAGAACTGTGTTATCATAGTATTGCCGCCAGTCTCACCATCATAGGGACAGGGCTCCCAGGGCTGAGAGGCCCCCCTTCCTAGACCTAAGGGGCCTCTGTACTATACAATCATGTCTGTTGTAACAGCAATACATTTGTACACTATGTACTCACACAGAAAACTGGGGGGTGGGGAGATATCAAGTATCCTCACTAACACGGTGTGTGAGGGTCCCTGATGTTTTTGAAGCACCACCACTCACAATATCCTGTCTTTGCTACATCATCTTATAATATTAGTTTCATATTAGTTTCACCCATAAAAAAAATGCTGTGGTGTTGCATCCTTTGCTATATTCAGGTCTGTTTTGATGTTTGTGTTGCAGCTGAGAGAATACTGCCTAAGACTGAGAAACATGGTGGCGAGTGGCTCCACCAAAGACGAGCTGTCTGAGGCCATGGACACCATGATTGAGGAGGTAAGTGCTCTGCGCTCCCTTGTGTCCTGCACTAATGCACTGCAAAGGAAGGCGTCATGCAGGTGCAATTCCCTTTGTTGCCAGGTGGGTGTGCTATGTGTCCACATATAAACCACACAACTTGGGCTCAGGGCTCTGCACTGGTGGGTGGTTCGTTTCATTAGAATAATAAGGGAAAGTGGCAAGTCGTAGACGTAGATTTAGAAGCAGTAGAATGGACATAAATTAACTGACTGGGCCAGTCATGCAGTGTTTGGATATTGACTGTTGAATAATTTTTTGGCAAGACGTACTGACGTACGGTTTAGTGCCCATATTGATGAATATCAGCAAGGTTCCCAGTAAAGTAGAAAGCTCTGTACACAGAATAATGTCCTGACATTCTTTTCGCTTCCCCCCATTCTATGGTCGTAGCATATATCCAGAAATAATCCATCTCTGTCATATGACACCACATATCTCCGAACACCACATCTCTCTCACATTTCTTTAAAACTTTGCTTTGTATGATGGGGCATGAGTAGAAGTGAAATTGAAGTCCAAATTTGCAGCTTTTTGGATTAGTAAAAATAATCAGTCTCTGGCTAAGTTTGTTTCTCCTCTTGGCGAAAGTAAACATGATTAATAGAGTGTGATAGTGTGATAGAACAGTACCCTGGGGTAACTGTGGCACAAGCTACTGCGTGTCCATACCATGTTTGGGTCCAAGTGCTCACGGTGTCCTGGGTGCAAATACAACCCGTCGCCATTTCCCGACCCCGCCCCATCTCTCTCTCCCCCACCTGCTTCTTGCCACTCTTCACTGTCCTATCTGCATGAAGGCAAAAAGCCCAAAATGTTTTTTTAAAATGCATAATAATTGCTGTAAGAAGCATGGGCACCAGAAGCCAATGGCTCCCCCACTTTTGGCTTAAAAATATGTTTTAATAAACAAAATCATCCACGATCATCCACGCAAAGAAGTATCATCTAAAGCAATGTTTCTCTTTTTTAGGGACCACTTAACCAATAATAAAAAAAAAATCATAGAGCACCTAGCTAAAAAAAACAGTAGACCTACTTCCACAGTACATTACATAATAGGCCTACTCACTGAACCACCTTGCTTATTGTCTTTGCACCTTGCTTATTGTCAGAGGATTCATATAGTTCAACTGGCGTAGTTTACATAAGCAGTGTTGCAGAATTATTGGGATTTACATACAAGTTAGTTCAATATTGCAAACAACTCATCTATATTATATTTTACCACGTGGACCACTTGGGAAAGCTTGCTGACCACCAGTGGTCCCAGCACCACACTTTGATCTTTGATCACACTGATCTAAAGGCCAGAAGACAGAAGGCAGTGCCGTAGGAGGCACCCTGATTCCACGCACCCTGCTCATGATGGGGTAAAGCACACCACTGCAACATGGGTCTCCAGGGCTTGAGGAGGATTCCTTTTTTCTTAGTAGGCCTAGGCTCAAATAGGAGAATATGGTAATCTTTGCTCACACACAGTTAGGAGCTGTAGTGTGATTATTGACACGTTACACTCAACTCTGCTCACCTACGAGTAGAGAAAGAATCTCCCCTGTGTGTATATTCACTCCAAGTTGGCCTACCATAACTTCCCAACTGTGCACTGTAGCCCATAAACTGCATGACAGTAGGCTTTTTATATTTCTGTAAAATATCCACATGCATTTGTTCAACATTATGATGCAAAATTACGCACTAGGCTATCGTTATCTGGCCCCTGCACTTTGAAACTTGTTCCGGCGCGCCTGGTAAGAAGTGCTGCATCATGGCGGCTGTTGTCGTTTGCACACAGTTTCTCTTCCCCCTGCAGTCCCTCATTACTGACCCGGTCCACACCTGTTCTTGAGAGAGTTGCGCTGTAAAGCCATACAGGATGCACTCAACTGCACTTGGGCGCAACAATGAGCTGCTGACATGCTGTGCCGTCGCACAAAGCCCAAAGTGTGTGTGTGTGTGTGTGTGTGTGTGTGTGTGTGTGTGTGTGTGTGTGTGTGTGTGTGTGTGTGTGTGTGTGTGTGCGTGTGTGCACCATCCTCTCCAAGTCAACGACAGAATGTTCTGCAAACAAAAGATTCTTATCAGCCCCTGGTCTGACTTTGAATGGCAAAGCAATATAGTTTGAAACAGTATTGTAATACCACCATCAGAAACGCAAGAGGAGATGAAAGCTTGGGCCAGTATGAGTGAAATATCGCCCATGAGGAAAAGGAAGATGACCGACCACACCCCCCCCCCTCACACAGACACACACACACACACACAAACACACACCAACCAAGCCCAAGCGTGCATGCGGGAGGGAGAGGCAAGGCAATGCAGTGTGCTCAGACCCGCTGCAACAGCACACACAGCCAGGGCTCGCGCTTCCGCCTGTCCGCTTGTGTAACGGTCCCTGGGCCACCCGGCCCTCCCTTCCCCCTCGTCAAGCTTTATGTATTCAAGACTTTGCGAACATGTTTGTTTGTCCACCTGGTGCTGGTTTGTTTTCTGTAACACTCATTTGGCAGGCGGCAAGTGAGCGAGCGAGTGCGTGAGTGAGAGGAGCATCGGGACTGTTTTGTTCTGTTCTGCTCCAGAATAGAGAGAATGGGGGGGGGGGGGGGGCTGGATGAGCACCTCCCCAAAACCATGCACCCCCCCAACACCCCCTGGCCTGACGTGCTGCTTCTCACATTGCTGGAAGACCCTTGGGAGAATCGGATCTCCGATATTTGCTTTTTGATATGTGCTCACGCTCGCTCTCTCGCTCTTGCTCTCTCACATTTCCCTCTTGGACGGTCTGTTTTTTCCAATGTCTTGTTTTCCTTCTGGAGTTCACCCTCTCTCTGGTTTTGCTCTTGTTATATGAAGTCTCTCTTGTCTTGTCAACCCTTTAGGAGTAGATGTGTAGGCCACTCAGCTAGAGTGGCTATTCGCATGAAGACCATCTTCTTTTGACCCAACACGTCCTCCATACCAAAGCCTCTTGACCATGCACTTTGATCTATAGGAGTCTGTTTGTGTGGTAGTGTGAGCATGCGTGCACCAGCGAGTGTATGTGCGTGTCTACTGTGTGGTGGTCTGACATGTCCTGCGCGTGTCTGCCTTGGTTGGAAAGTATGGGTGTGTGGCCGCACATGCACATAAGCTTGCCTGCTGTGTGTGTGCGTGTGCGTGCGTGTGTGCAGACTCATTTTTCTTAGACAAGGGCTTTACTGAAGTAGTTGTCCGTAGATCAAAGTGGCGTGGCGGTGACCTCATTAAGCAGGAGGACGTCAGGGCTGGTTTGGAGGGCGGAGGTTGATGCTGCGCACGCCGCCCTTGAGGGGCTGGGGGCTGGTTACGTGGGGGTGGGGGCTGGAGAGGATCACTATTCTACGTTTAGCCTTCCAATGACAGGCCTAAGAGAGGGAGAGACAAAGCGACCAGAATCACCACACACATCAAAGCCACAGACCCCTGCCTTCATACCATCTTTGCAGCGCTTATATTTAACCACAGCGCTTTCATGTGCATTGCACACACACACACACACACACACACACTTGGCTTCCTCTTTTACATCTTTGCAGGTACACACGTCTTCCCAACTGGGACTCCTCAACGCGATGCTGGGCCTCCACACACCTACTGCATGAAGTCAGTTGTAAAAGCATACATTGGTTGCCAGGAAACCAGAGTGATCGACTCAATGGCTGTTTTCCATCTTTCAGTGTGGCTCCTTTTTTCTCCCACCCCCCCCCCCCCCCCCCACTTCTCGTTCCCGGAAATCAGCAAATCAGAGTACCCAGCGTCAGCGTATACCATTTTTAGGGGGCCATGTCATTTTGTTGGCCAGGGCCAGGTCAATGCTGGTGGGTCTTGTGTAAATACGCATATGCGCTTACTCCAGTGCCGAGATCCATAATGTATGGCTCGCCATGCCTGCCTGCCTGCCTGCCTCGTGCAGGCGTTTGTTAGCATCTGCACAGGCCCGCATGTGTTTTCTGTTTACAGCGTGCGGGGCTTCAATCGGCCGCCTCCATTTCTCACCCTGGTGCGGCTCGACGGCTCCCATGTATCATTGTATTAGGTCGCAATTAGCATGTTGACATCACCTCTCACGCCCCGTCAGAAAGCCAGAACTTGAAATGTCCCGACCAGGAATGGGTACGGGGGGGGGCCGCGAATGTTGCAATGTTGTGGTGTGTTTTTGCGTTGTTGTTGTTTTGTTTACCTTCACCCGAGCAAGAAGTGTTTGGGCAACGGGGGGCGAACAAACAAACAAGTGTGCATGCAGGACGACGGTTGCCAGAGAGATTGAGACGGGGCAGCTCCAGGCAGGTGTAGTGGTGTTTACGAGCACGGTGTACCGGTGTCCTGCACAATAAAAGTTGCCGTGAGCGTGGGCAGGAAGAGAGACGCTGTCTGACCACCTCCTTCCCCTTGGGGCATGAGCCAATTACACGCTTTGTTTACTCACACCTGGACGTGGTTGGAGGATTGACAGCGATGAGAGCCACGCAGTCTTTCTTTGCAATCCCAGACTGCAGCAGCATGGAGATGGCTCTCAATGGAGAACAGACAGAAGCCATCATCATGGGGCACCTGATACACGCGCACAGACACACCAGACTCATATGTGGCAGGAAGCGGAGTGTGTGGCACGCTGTGTGTTTCTGCAGAGATTTGGTTTCTCCCCTCCTCACAAACAAATTTTTTAGTCACGCTTCCTCCTTCCGTCAATACAGAGCTATGATCTCAGATAAGTCAGTAATTCAAACCTGGTGCAGAGGAAAGCAGAAACTTGTGTGGCCTTGACTGGGCCTGACAGCGTGCCGAACGCACCACACGCCATCCTCAGTTCGGGCCCAGGGGACTCTGCAACCCAACCCCCCCCCACAAATACATGCCCTCACCATGTGTTTCAGAAAGTAGTGGGACAAAATGGGCCTCAAAATGACCTAAACTCTTACTAAACACACTAGTCAAACAGTCCTCTAGGCCAGCTCAAGCGCCATAAATCTTTGGGTCTTGTGTCCAAGAGCCAGAATGGTTGGTCTGGTCTTCCAGATGCATTTTCTCAGACACACACATACACACACACACACACACACACATACACACACACCTCTGAATTAGTTTAATCTCTTTTCTCTCCACACTGTTCCATACCCCTGTCTTCTCTGAGAAATGAGACCTCGGATAGACAGATGGACAGTCCAGAGCCAAGCGGTCCACGTGCGAGGAGTGGCGTAAGAAGACCAGCTTCTGCAAATAGGTGGAGCGCAAGCAAAAAGAAAAACCGCCTGGGAAGGGAAAATAATCACTGCGGCGTGTGAGTGATAGACAGACACATGGCCGACAGAGAGAAAGATTTAAGGCCCTGTTTGGAATCGGTGGCGTGTTATTCTAAGGGCAGAGATTTACGCAAACGACGCCTCCTCTCGCTCATCTCCACAGCTCCCGAGCCAAAGTGGGCCCCTCCCTGGATGGGCCTCTGTCCTTCCTGCTCGGGGCCCTCAGCAGCGTTGGCCCTGAATGCTCTGCCGGACGGAGGGCAGGTGTTTCAATATTGACTCGCTCAGGCCTCTGCTGACGTCAGAGAGGGCCGCGGCCTCATTGTTGTTTTGGAAAGCGCCGGCAACGACGACTGCCCAGGGCAGGGATAGAAGTGTGTGTGTGTGTGTGAGAGGGCCACTGGCGATTGTGTGTGTGCGCGCGCACGATTGTGTGTGTATGTGAGCATGATTGTGTGTGTGCATGCGAGATTGTGTGTGTGTGTGTGTGAGCGTGAACGATTGTGTGTGTGTGTGTGTGTGTGAACGATTGTGTGTGTGTGTGTGTGTGTGAACGATTGTGTGTGTGTGTGTGTTTGTGTGAGCGTGATTGTGTGTGTGTGTGAGTGTGTGCGCGCGTGCGTGTGTGGGTGCACGTGCGTGTGTGTGTGCGTGTGTGTGTGTGAATTGTCTATCTCAGTACATCATGCTTGGTTGAATCCTGTTGTGAGTTAACCTGCCCATGAGGAGGAGAATGGGCAGGAATGTGGGCAAAGGGCAGAGCCGAGGCGAGGGCACTAGGCCTGCTTACGCGCTCCAGCAACGTGGTCCAATGTTGAGCAAATAGTGGGCAAGCTTGGGCACGGCTGCCATTTGCCGTTTAGAAAGTGTGTGTGTGTGTGGGGGGGGGGGTGTCGTTGGGAGCATCAGGGCCAGTCGAGCCCAGGCTGTGTTCAGGGGCGGAGATGGGGCCACAGAGAAGACAATGATCAGGCCAGAGACGTGGAGCTGACCCTTCCCATCATGCACTTCCTCAGGAATGTTACTAGCCGACGAGACCTGAGCGTTAATGCTAACCGCAGTGGCACCCCATCGTGACTGTTACTTTAAATATAACCCGTTGTGCCAGAAATAATTTCATAGGGCTATTTTCACTCTCTGACGACTTTTATTCGTCTGGACCGTGCAGAGTGTCAACAGAAAATAGTGGAAGTCAGTGGGAAGTCCTCATAAATACAGCCAGGTCGGGTCTATGTTTCGGAGTGTTTTCTGAGAGTGGACAGTACTGCAGTGGTTTGTCTGTGGCTTGGTGCGAGTCTTCTCATCGAGTGTGTGCTTCTTGTTTGTGATTGTGTGAATGCGTATCAGTGATTGGTTGGTGACGTGTGATAAAATGCAGTACACAATGTATACGTGCTTAAAGAGTCGTGGAAGAGGAAGGACATTCCACAGATTGGTGTATCAGCGTTTTTGGAAGTGCTATTCTGAGAACCAGTGGTGCTGAGGAGCTAGCATTACAAACACACACACACACACAGACACACACACACACACACACACACACAGACATACCACATGAAATCAGTCACAATCCCAAAGTCCTGTCTCAAACCACAACCCTGCCTTGGCCCCTGGCCTTCACATTACAACAGTATTACTGCATATTACACTGTGTGTTACTGTCTGTCTCTGTGTGTGTGTGTGTGTTAATGTCTGTGTTAAAGGTGTTAAAGGAAGTAATGTCATCAAGAGAGATTAGAATGTTACTCAGGTCAAACTCCCTCTCATTGTGCACATTTGAGATGTGATATCCTTGTAGTATTATATAGATGTCTCAAAATGTATAGTGCCATCTCACCTCTGTTCACATTTGCGTATTTCTAAAAGTGTGTGTGTGCACATGCGTGTCTGTGTGTTTCTCCTTGTCCAGGTGTTCCGAGTGGCCAGTGTGTGTTTGGGTAGCCCCCCTGAGACCATCTGCTGGGAGTACAGGGACAAGGACAAGGCTTTCCACCGGATGGGTCCCCTCACACCCCTGGAGTTCTACCGGGAGCACGTCAAGCCCCTCTACAACATCCAAGACAAGGCACGCCCACTAGTTCTCCACTCACATACTTTATTTTCCACAGGAGCACACATTTCACCTGTGTGATTTTGAAATGCAATCAGATTATTCATTGTGTCAGTCAGTACGCTGGGTTGGGAGCCATGGTTGCTGAAGTGTGTAGCCATACCTGTTGAGTAGCAGGACCTTTACATTTCTTTTTATTCTTTCTACATAGATTCTGTGAATGTTATATTTCAATATCCACAATTAAGCAATTCCTTGGTCATTCACAATCACATTGTGCAATTTATGTACGTTATGCTTATTGATTAGCAGTGCATTGCAGATTGACATTTGAACACATTTGACTCATGTCGGTGCTCCATTTAATCCCCCTCCCTCTCATCTCCAGGTCTGCCTTGTCAACGACCCTCGACCTCAGAACCCCTACGGGAAGTTATACAGCGTAGAGTTCCTGGGCAACATGGTGGGAGGCCGCAGTACCCTCTACAACAACCAGCCCATCCACCTGCTGAAGCAGGCCGCTGCCGGCTCCATCAAGGATGGAGAGGTGAGTTTGGGGGTGAGGGGGAGGGGGGGGGGGGGGTGGAGAGGTGGTGGAAGGGCGGTGAGGGCGGTGAAACTATGAGGTGTAAGCAAAGTGCCATTGGAAATCATCTGTTCTAGTGCAGAGGTGGAACTGTAATCACATTGGACTTTAAGCCACAGACCTTGTTTACCTTAAGGCCGTTTTTAGGACCGATGTTCTGGTGCGGTTCTTAATGGAAATCTGCTCCCTTTGCTCTTTCCAGGCGGTGTGGTTTGGCTGTGACGTAGGCAAGCATTTCCATGGCAAGCTGGGCATCAACGACATGAATGTGTGAGTTGGAGCAAACACTCAGACCACTGGAGTGCACGCCGAAGTGGAGAGGGAGAGAGTGAGGACACATTAGCCATGGACACAACATTAGTGGCACTGATGGTGATTGGTGGTACTAATAGATAGATAGATAGATAGATAGATAGATAGATAGATACTTTATTGATCCCCAGGGGGAATTCAAGGTCTCAGTAGCATACAGACAACACACACACATTCACTAACAGCAGAAAAAGTAATTAAAAGTATATAATATAAAAAACACAACTAAGCAATAAGGACAGTAGAAGATAAAGAATATACTAAAATACAAATAATACTAACTTAACACTTAATCTAAATCAATTCTAAAAACAGTATCCACATAGTGGGTGATTAATCAATCAAGAGGCGCTTGCACTGACTGAGGCAGGGACTGAGCCTGTGATTCTCTGTGCATAGTAAGGTAAGGTAAGGTGATCTGTGTGAGTGAGTGTCATGGTGATAGTGCAAATGAGTAAGTCCAACAGTGCAAGAATAAAGTCTATATATCTATATATATATATAACTATATTAGGAAAAGGTATAAGTGTGGCCACAGTTCGGCTGTGGCATGGAGAGAGGGGTTATGCATATGTGCTAATATAGCACGCAAACAGTGAGGCAGAAAGACAGTGGTAAAAAGTGGCTAGTGGACAGGCAGTATCCAAACATGGAGGGGGTGAAGAGGCAGACAGACTATGCAGAGAAGTCTATCTCTCCTCTTCCCTTAAGTGAAGCATTAAACAGTTCAATGGCCCTGAGGACAAATTACTTCCTCAGTCTGTCTGTTGTGCAAGGCAGTGAGCGGAGTCTCCCGCTGATCAGGCTCTTCTGTTTAACAATAGTGCTGTGGAGTGGGTGACACTCATTGTCCAAGATGTTGTTCAGGGTCCTTTTGTCAGATATTGAAGTGATGCACTCCAGTTCAGCTCCCACTACAGAGCCAGCTTTCCTTACCAGCCTGTCAAGTCGCCCCGCATCCTTCTTCTTTGTGCTTCCTCCCCAGCATACCACTGCATAGAAGAGGACGCTGGCAACAACAGACTGGTAGAACATCCTGAGGAGCTTGCTGCACACATTGAAAGACCGCAGCCTCCTCAGGAAGTACAGCCTGCTCTGCCCTTTCTTGTAGTGCGTCAGTGTTGGCTGACCAGTCCAGTTTATTGTCCAGGTGGAGACCCAGATACTTGTAGGTGCTTACCACCTCCACATTGACCCCATCAATGGGGACTGGTAGCAGAGTGGGCTTAGAAGTGTTGAGTTGAAGATGATTGAGTTTGCACCATTGCACGAAGTCCTCCACCAGGCTCCTGTACTCCTCCTCCTGCCCGTTCCTGATACACCCCACAATTGCAGTATCGTCAGAAAACTTCTGCATGTGGCATGACTCGGTGTTGTAGCAGAAGTCAGATGTGTACAGGGTGAACAGGACTGGAGAGAGCACAGTTCCCTGTGGCGCTCCGGTGCTGCTGATCACAGTGTCAGAGAAACAGTTCTTCTGTCTGACGAACTGTGGTCGCTCGGTCAGGAAATCTGTAATCCAGGTTACCAGGTGAGCGTCCACACCCATCTGCAAGAGCTTGTCTCCCAGTCTGAGGGGTTGGATGGTATTTAAAGCACTTGAGAAATTAAAGAACATGATTCTCACAGCACTTTTCCCCTTGTCTAGGTGAGAATGTGTCCTGTGTAGAAGATAAGTGATGGCATCGTCCACGCCCACTTTCTCCTGGTATGCAAACTGTAACGGGTCTAGTGCATGGCGTACCTAAGGTCTGAGCATACCTAAGACCAGTCGCTCCATTGTCTTCATCACATGTGATGTTAGAGCGACAGGTCTGTAGTCATTAAGCTCACTAGGGTGTGGCTTCTTAGGGACAGGGGTGAGACATGATGTCTTCCACAGTGTTGGAACTTGTCCAAGGCGTAGACTCAAATTGAAGATGTGCTTCAGTGGCTCCCCCCATATCAGCAGCACAGGCCTTGAGTAGCCTTGGACACAGTCTGTCAGGCCCCGCTGCCTTATTGATGCGCAGTTTCTTTAGTTGAGCTCTCACTTGATCTGTTGTGATGATGGGGGGTGTAAGGGGAGGGGAGGGGGAGGGGTGCATCTGGGATCTATGTGTCTGATGGCTGTTGACTGAGGTCGTTGTCACCTCATTGTTCGTGATCGCCATATCGCCAGTGCAATATCCAGTGATGGTGGGGGTACGATAGCCTGTGATGATGGAAGTGAGAGTTGCAATGGTATTGAGGGGGTGTGGGGGCTGGGGGATGGCCACCTCCTTGATGTCCCTGCCAGAGTCGTGGACACCTCAACAGGCTCAGGCAAGGAGGCGTCAGGCGGGGGCAGGGCGTGAGGTGATGGTGGCTTAGGTCATTGGGTGTCACCGGGATGCAGAGCTGGAGAGACTGGGAGGCTGGGAGGTGGGGGTAGGGCAGGCACACAAACAAGAGCAGTGTCTGAGTCAGCCGGGGCTGGTGGACAGACCACCGCCATTGGAGCTGGAGCAGGGCAGTCAAACCTGTTGTAGAAGTGGTTCAACTGGTTCGCCCTGTCCAGGTCCCCGTCCACAGAGCATGTCCGATAACGTAACCCCTGGACAAACGCCACCTCTGGGGGCTACCACCAGGGATGACACAGTGCCATGACATGTGTTGGTTCTTCCCTACCAAGCTGGGTTGAGTCAAAGTAGGCTGAGGGAAAACAGTGTTTTCATCACTGCTGATGTGATTGCATTTTCATCAAGCAATCACATGCCATAGGGTTTTTAGAATAGGAAATGGGAGTTGGTGTCCTTAATGGGTGCCATGCAAAGTTAAATTCTCAACCGTTAATACCGTTGACGTTGGTGCAGTTATCGTGCTGTTATCTTGGTTTGTTGAGTCAGACTGTATTGGCAATTTAACTCAGGCATGTATAGTAAGAGTGTGTGTGTGTGTGTGTCTGTGTCTAGGTTTAATCATGAGCTGGTGTTTGGGATCTCAGTGAAGAACCTGTCGAAGGCGGAGCGGCTGATCTATGGAGATTCCCTGATGACTCACGCCATGATCCTCACTGCAGTCACTGACAAGGTACACACACACACACACACACACACACACACACACACATTCAAGCATTTATCTCAACAAAATGCAATTTTCACACTTTGTAGCAGGTTATATTTGTAAGCGATAACTGTTATTTAGTCTACCACATAATGGCGTTCTGCAGCAATATTCCCAAAGGGAGAGCGCGGAGCTGGCCTGTGTAAAAATCCCTTTTGAGGGCCAGCCTGATGCAATCTCAGAAGATGGACACTTAAAGCCCATAAGCCTCCTGTGTGGAGTTAATCACAGATCCAGCCCGCGATGATTGATGGGCCCTTGATGGGCCCTAGGGCAGCCACTAGAAGCAGCAGAAACATGGTGCCCCCCCCCACACACACACACACACACGTCCTCTTCCTCTCTCCCTCTCCAACGCCCAAAGCACGCTGGTGGAGAGGCAGACACTTGGGACGCGGCAGAGATAAGGGATGGAGGGGTTACACAACCTCCTGTGCAATAGCGCCAGCCACAGCTTTTACGGACAAATCTGGGAGGGGGGAGGGGGGGCGGGGACGCCACAGTCAGACAGGTCTCCTGTTAACGGCACTGCAACGCCTTTGACAGTCCCCGCAGACCTGTAACACGTGTGAGGGTGTGTGTGGTGTGTGTGTGGTGGGTGTGTGTGTGTGGTGTGTGTGTGTGGTGGGTGTCTGATGTGTGGGGGTGCGCTTGCTTGCTTGCGTGCATGCATGTATATGCGTGCTTAGACGTGTGTACATTGGTTTTAATCGCCAGTAGTTTTTCAAATTGCTGTCAATTTCCCCCCTGTAAGTGGGCGCAGCTGTCTCCAGAGTTTTTTTTCTCTCTCTCTCTCTCTCTCTCTCTCTCTCTCTCTCTCTCTCTGTGTCTCTGTCTCTGTCTCTCTCACCAACCAGCCAGCTGGAAAGCGTTTTCTGCCCTAGTCATGTGGCACAGATGCTGAATGGCCTGTCCACCAGCACCACAACACACCCCACCCCCCACACACACACACTCTAACTGACCACACACACACTCTAACTGACCACACACACTCTCACCATGAAACCCAGCTTCCCTCACCCCATCAGACCATCAGGGTCCATCGTGTGGTGCTGCTGGTGTGTGGGAGATTACAAAACAGTAATGCTAAATGGTGGAGGATTCTGCAGGTCACGTTAGAGTTGTTGTAATCCTCAATACTCCACCGTGCACATTTTCTACACAACAGTGTACACCAACCGGGCCAAGCAATAGGTATTTTCGCAAATAACTGAACATGGTGGAAAAGGTTTGATATATCATGGATCTTTTTTTGACGCGTGACCTCTTGAGATGAGTAAATTGATGAGACACTGTTTGCTGCTGACTACAGTACCTGTTAGAGCGTGTATTTCCGCACGGTGATAAAGCATTCACATTGAAGGCGTTCCTAGAACTACTAGAATAGCTTGCGACTTCCAATTATCCTCTTCCTTTTAATGAGATGGGTGACTGGCCCTTGGAGAACTCTGTGAGGTAAAATGTAATTATCATGAATGGGTAGCTGTAGTTGCCTGCTCAAGAGACTTTCATCCCCGTTCACACTGTACGGTGTGTGTGTGTTCTTCACTTCCTTTCCTTAATGCTCTCTTCATCCCTTTCTCCTCTTCTGTCAAGTCAAGTCACTTTTATTTATATAGCACATTTAAAAACAACAGGAGTTGACCCAAAGTGCTTTACATGGCAATGAGAGGTTAGGCAACAGTTGAAACATAAAAAGGGGCCCAGGGATACACAGGTCTGTCTAAAAAAAATTTATAAAAAAGTAAAGGAAAATAATATTACATGAGTAGAATTAAGAAGTAGTACAATTTGGATCCTCTATCTCTTTTTCCTCTCACTCTCTCCGTCTCTCTTTTCAGGATGGAAAGGATGGAAGTTATGAGAAGTGGCGAGTGGAGAACTCGTGGGGTGACGACCGTGGGAATAAAGGTGAGAACATCTAGTTGCAGCAGCTCGAGCCGTGAGCTGAGGCCGCTCTCCTCTGTCTCCTCTTTCTTGAATCTGTCTCTCGGCTGCTGCCTGCATTCAAATATCTGGTCCCAAGGCTGGCCGTTCTCCGCATACAATTCTGCATGGTCAATAGTGGACACAGTTGGCTTTCCTGTGTGCTCAATTCAATTTAGAACAGGATTACTTATTGATGCTCCCCTGCCTTGCACAGTTATGAGTTTATAATTGACTTTCTTCTGTGCCATACTGGAAAAGCTGTTTCTTGTTAATTCTTTCTTTCTGTATTTCCTTTTCTGTCCTCAAGTTCTCTCTTTCTTTCTCTCTCTCTCTCTCTCGCTCCCTCGTTGGTGCTTTCCAAACAGATCTGCTTCTATACTTCCATATACTGTTGAAAGATTTTCATCGCCTTCTAGATCTTGACGCCACTCACACACACGCACTCACACACACATGCTTACGTAAGCACACATGCTCGCTCGCTCTCTGTTTTTCTCAGTTTTTCTCCCTCAAATGCACTCCCTTCCTCCTCTCATCGTCTCTCTCTCTCTCTCTCTCTCTCTCTCCTACTCTCAACCCTTGCATTCCAGCCAGGATTATAAAGGTTTTTTTTTGGCTCAGTGGTATTGTTCACCTTCCATACAAATCACATTATTGTTAGAGCACTTTAAGAAAAACAGAGCACCCCCCCCCCCCCACGGAGGAAACCCATCTAATCCACTGAGAGCTTCTCATCGGCAGCTAAAAAAATAAATAAACAAATATCACCGTCCAGAGCCTACGGAAACTAAGACAGTGCTATTAGCAGGAAATCACCTACTTCTTAATCAGTGAGTCATGCTTATTTTACAGCCATTGGTTTCAAGGGAGAGACTGTACAAAGTTCAATAGGTTAACAGCGTTCAGCCTGGGGTCATAATATTGAGCACCCTTCTGAGGGTGTGTTGATCTATTTCACTGAAAACGCTGGTTTCTCATAAGATTGATTATTCCTCTGTCTAAGTACTTAGCCTGTGTTAGGGAAAAGTGTTATAAAGTTTATAAAAAGATCCATCTTGCTGCCCTTGAAAGATTTTCGTTTTAGATTTATATTCTTGGCAATGTCCAGAAGGTTATGCTGTGAAGGTGATATGAATCGAAAAGGAAGTTTTGCTTGTCATGAGGTATCAGGTCCTGTTGATGGTTCAATAGTGTGTCCATTTTTAAAAGAAAAGTTGACAGCTTAATTGCAACCATTGCAAATAATAAACTGTAAGGCCATGTGAAAATGAGTTAATCAACTTTTTTTATTTCTTTTTTAGATTATTATAATTGTTGTTTTTGAATATCCTCAAGTGCATTTCAACCACATTTCAACCAGTAGCTTGTCTACCAGGATGTCTTAAGACATAAGTAGACATAGTTATAACTCAGAAGTCAACAGACAGTCGCTGTGTAAACCTGCGTGAGGTGAGCACGAAATAGTATGCGAAATATTAAAAATAATCGCATATCAGACTGGTGTGTACAGTCTGTGTGCTAAATGTTCAGGCAGGCACTGCACGTCAAAAGCTCCGCTCTAGAATCTTTGCTGCATGTAATGAAATCGAATTGACACACGACACAATAAAACAAGTCATCGTTCTAAGAAATCTTCACTTTGTAGTGCGTTTATAAAAAGTTTGCGTTTGAGGAAGCTAAAACTCTGTTTATGTGTAAACGAAAGGGCCAAACGCATACAAAAGAATGCGTTTATACAAATATCTAGATACGTGTAAACAAGCCCTAAGAAGACTGGAGTGCCCGCCCCAAAGAGCTGAACGTGAACATAGTATTCCAAGCTGTGGCCCCTGATCCCAGGACAGGACGGACTTTTCTCAAGAACATCTCTGGATGGTGCCGGGCAAGTCATGTAGTGTTGCACAAAAAGACAAATAGTGAAGACTCATCCAAACCGCAGACCCACCTCATCTACTGGAACTGTGGAACGGATCAGACAAATGTCCACACACACACACACACACACACACACACACACACAAAGACACACAGAGTGTGGCCATTGTTCCGAGGTTCCACACGTTTTTCACGAGTTCCTGGCAACATCTATTGATAACTCAAGCTTTCAGCAGGAGCGCAGAAAAACAAACAATGTCCAGATACCGGGTCCCAGGCCCACCCTCTCCACCAGATCCTCGCCCCTCTTCTAAACATTCTCCATGTACGCACTGTGCCATGTTTGTCCTTATTAAGCACTTTCCTTTGCAGAGGCTGAAGGGTGAAGGAGAGGGGATGGCTTGATTAACCTTGACAGCCAAGTAAAGGGGGTGAACGCCTTATGATAAATGGGAGCATTTTCACTAAAAGCGTCTTATCAACCTAAAGTTCACTTTGGCCTTTTGGCTGATACACCAAGTTCCTTCCGTTTTTTGTAAGAGTAAGATGAACCTTGGGCAAGCTATTTAAGGCTCTAACTCTTTTCTACTGTGTGTGTATAAGGGGAAAAACAGGCATTGACCATGTGCATTTGACTGGTGTTTGAACTTGTATGCAATGTATACAGTCACACCCTTAGGGGGAGGTAAAGCAGAGATGTCATTGATTGTATGGGTGTGCAGTCAAAGAGGTCACTGCTTGTGTGTGTGTGTGTGTGTGTGTGTGTGTGTGTTTCTGTGTGTGTGTAGGGGATGGGGCTGGCTAGTTTCCTTGCAGGGTAGAAATGTTTCAGCGGAAGTGTTGATGGAGGCAGAGGGGTGGACCAAGGGTGTACATTTTCCACTACTAAGTACATGATGAAATGCCTTTGTTTTTACATCAATGTAACAATAAACCTGCATAAGGGCTGTGGCCAGTGGGAAGAAGTGATGGTTGCATGAGGGTCAGGCCCTGTTGAGAAATGCTGTGGAGGAGCTCTGAAAACAAACTGTAAGCTCTTACAATCTGTCCTTGTGGGTTATTAAGTTGTGTATTTAAATGAAATGAATGCTAGTGCACTGGTGAGTGTGGCATTTGAATTGTGACACTCAAGTCCAGATTCATTGGTCTCTCTTGCCTCTCCTTCTCTTTGCCTCTTCAGGCTACCTGATCATGACCGACGAGTGGTTCTCTGAGTACGTCTACGAGGTTGTGGTGGACAAAAAGTACCTCGACGAAGAAGTCCTGGCCGTCATGCAGCAGGACCCAGTTGTACTTCCGGCTTGGGATCCAATGGGAGCGTTGGCATAACCGTGGAATCCGAGCGTGCCAGCCAATGAAATCTCAGCCTGGTCTGATTGACTCCGCCCCACCTCTCTGGTTTTTACCCAACCAACTGACTCCCAAAACAGCCTGCTCTAGACAAAAAAATAATAAAGTTTTTGTTTTTCTTTTTTTTACTGGACTGCGAGTCTTCCATGTCTTCATCATTTCTCTTACGCTGTCTTCTCCCTCCCAGGGCACCGATACAATGTCATATCGTGAAATACACGCTGACCTGGCCTGGTCCAAGAGCCACTGTTAGCCATTGTTTATCTGCGCAAATCATGACATATCTGCCCTTGCCTGGTTTCCCTAGATCAACACAGAGAGGCAGGGAGAAATTCGCGGAGAAGTCCAGGGAGCATCGCACCATTCCTGGCCTGATGACCCCCCGGACTGGTGTAGAGAGTTATGGCGCTCTGACAGTGGCCTCTTCCAGAGGGAAGAAGGGGGGGGTGGGTGTGCTTGTTCAGCATCCAGGAGGGCCTGTAGTCGTGTTTTAGATGAGTTCACTCTGAGTTTATGGCAGGGTTTGGCCCCCAGAGTGCGAAACAGGAGGTACGTGTGATAGCGCTGGCATGGAGGATAATTACTAGAGGCCGGAGTGCAAATGAAAAACCTCTTCTAATGATTTAATGTCCCAGGCTCGCTCTTACTCACTCTTTCTTTCCCCCCCACTGGTTTTCACTCTACTTCACTCTCTTTTCTCCCTTTCTCTCGCTCTCTCAATCTCTCGCTCTGTCTTTTCTTTCTCTCCCAGTCTGGCCTCTTCCACCTCTTATTTCCTTGCCTGATGAGTCCAGACAGGCAGAATGGGGAAACTGTGTCCAGAGGGGTAGAGAGAGGCGGTGGGAAGCATTCTCCACCTCGGCCCCTACCTTTAAATCTTTACAGTTCCCCCAGATCACTCAACTTACAAAACATAGCCATTTTACTTCCCTTTTCCAAGAAATGGCCTGCAGTCGAAGCTCTCTATAGTGACCATATTATTAAGGGGGGGGGGGGGTGGGGGGATACCAGGATACCAGGATAAAGGGTTTAAGGGTGTTTTGCGGTCAGGCAGCAATGTGTACAACGGAGCAAGGCGGAGGTGGTGTCTCGCTCCTTTTTCTATTCTTTCTATTTGTAGTCCACTGCGAGTTGTTTCATCTGCTACAGTATGCTCAGCTCACACACCCCCACTTCCATGTTTGAGAAATCCAAGCTTGTGTTGATTGAATATGGGCAGACGGCACCCACGTAGGATCCCCGCCCGCTCTTCATTTGTTTTCCCGGCGAAAGTCGTGTGTTGTGTTGATCTTGGTAATTTGATTTGTGCGTCTGGAGCCTCTCCAGCTACACTGTTTATAAATGACAGTCCCTGCCACATATGAGTGCATTACTAATATACCTCCCACTGACCCCTACAGAATGAGGCCCTCCTTATTCCTTGAATGATTTGTCATAGGGATCCTTAAGAAGTCGGACGATGAGGCACGCACCCGCTATCTCCCTCTATGCATGAGCAACACCAACTGAAGCATTGCATGATCAGTGCAAATGAAAATCAAGTGGGAAATTGAGTCACCATGGGATGTGATTGCATCTGCACTTCAGACTCTACTCCACTCAAATCTGGGAGTGGGATATTCACTTGTATAGTGAATAATGTAGTGTGGCATGGTTGTGCTACAGCTGTAGCATCTAGGCTTCGAGAGGGGGAGTGGGCTTAAGCCCTGGGATCCCGATGTTTCAAGGGGGCTTAGGGATACTGGACCTTTTTGGCAGCAGCCCTGAGAAACAGGAAGTGGTAAGTATCAGAGAGGACGGCTAAAACACTTTGGTGTTTGGTGCTTCCTCCGGTAGGGTCAGGTCAGGACTGACCTCAACATCTTTCTATCTGAGAACCTTCAGAAGGTTCTGTAATTTGATAGTTGGTTGCCCACTTTCCCCAACTCAACCTCAAGACTTTTGTCTTGAATACCAGAAAGAAACTATGATTTATTTTTTTTGTTTGTTTATGGAATGTTTCACCTTCAGTTATTTTTCTTGAGTCTGACCTCTTTTTCCAACATGAATGAATGGTCTTTCTCTTTTAGACTTACCTCTCTCCTCCCCTCCTTCGGCTCACCTCCTTGGTGCTTGTTGGGGATTAGCCTGCCTAGCTGAGACAGATTGGAGCGAATCAGGGCTCCCTGATGTAAGTGTAAGAGCCTGCTGTTCTGTTTGTGCAAGAGAAAGGGCTATTGTGAGTAACTGCATGTGTCTGTGTATGTGAAAGTGTGTTTACAAGGGTGTGCGACTGCAAGTTAGAGACCAAAGTCCAAAGACAATGAAAATAATTTTGTTTGATGGCTGGGGTCAGTTTATCTGTATGCGAGGGCATTCATAAAGATTCTAAACGTCACCATCCTGTTAGGAGATGCACGCAACCAGCCACCAAAACAGCCAACAATATGACTGAGGTTGGTTATTAGCAGCAGCAACACACGTGGTTAGTCGCATGGGACTTGGAAAACAGTCCTGGTAATCAGGCTTGCTGAAAATAGGAGTTTGGAATAAGAAGCAATGGAACTTGGCGTCTGCAAATGCTTTGGATGTTTGTGTGTGTGTGTGTGCTTGGATATAGGACCAGGGAGGCTGAGGGACACTCAGAATGAGCTTGTCCCTGTTGGGGGTGCCTGTCTACTTGGGGCCCAGCTTCCTCACTCGGCTTTTGTATGGCTTTGGTAATCTGACTGACTTTATTGCTGTGGAATTGGTCCGTGCAACTCCAAGGTAAGGCGTCCATTTCTGTTCTTAAAGACTTCCAGTCACAGTATCTCCGACTTTGATGAGGTGACGTGTTGGCAGAATTGTGCTTTTTTAACACAGACATGGCCAGAAATTGAGGCAGGAAAGCAGGGATGTGAGATAAATAATCCACATTCTTCAACACAAGCAGGGAACTGAGATCATTAGAAGCAGTGTTAGGGTTGTTTATGTAGTGCTGCACTTTTTGCCCTGAACTTTTTGTTCTGCTTCTTTGACCATTTGTTCTGTTTTGGGGTCGCTCACTTAATCCCAGCACAGTCCTTGCTTGATGACCAAACGACTGCAGTTCACCTCTGGACTGCCAGAGGGCGCTTAGTTGCACTTATTGACCATCTGTACATATGAAACCAAATGTATTGTGGGAATAACTGACCGCTGGAAAGTGGAGGTTACTTTGTGGAAGTACTTACTTTGAGGAACATTCCCTACACCCTATTTCTTTGCTCTTCAAAACCTACTCTCAGAAATATAAAGTAACTGTGAATGGGGATCATCTGTATTTTTCCTTTTACTTTTACTTTACTGCATTTTTTAAATGAAATGTACAGTATACTTTTACAACAATACATTTTCATTAGCAGCATTAAGTACAAAGTAGGCTAAAATAATGTGCTAATGAAAACAAAACCAAAGTTCCCATTCAGCATGTTGGCTATTTGCTGACCTTATGTCACTACGGGACACAGCAATGAATGAAGACATAGTGACAGAGATTAGGCCTAGCAAATATAGCTAAGACATAGCACACCAAGGCCTATGTAGGCTGTTGTAAGGAGCTGAATTCAATTACAATTCTAACTGCTTGCTTGCATTAATAGCACTTTTGTTTAGGCTTTCAAAGTGTGTTTATGGAGTGTGATGTAGCTGCCTTTCTAAACATGTTGGATAAACTTCATTATGGGCCTATAAAAGGAAGCAGCAGTGAAAAATTAATTGCAGCCATACCTTTGTTCAGCCTTCGAAGATATTGTGTATGAATTGTAGGCACCACGTTTTAAGGTGCTGTATGAACTTAGCTTATCTAAAGTTCTGACTGCTTTTTCTTTCTTTCTTTTTCTTTTTCAGTACTTCAGTATGTTTTATAATGGGCTACTTGCCATAATTTTAAGTATACTTTAAGTAACTTAAAAGCACTGTAAATAATAGATACTTTAAGACTTTACTTAAGTGGGATGCTTATAGATTAATTTTCTGATCAAATATCTGTACTACTTAAGTGTGGGTTTGGGATACTTTATACAACTCTGCCTACTCTTGACAAGCATTTCTTTCAGTATGCAGTCATCATTGGTCTCCAATCATTTGCACTGAATGTCCTTCCTGCTGAAGGAAAAAAGGATATCTCTGTGGAGCCTGTCAGTGCTGTATCTCACACTATACATATTTCATTTGTGTACTTTTCAGGCTGTCTATAGCTAACTTCTGAATGTTGAGGGTTAGTCTATTGAGATTTACAGAACATGGATTTATAGTCTGTGCTACCCATCCAGGAATCTGCCAGTTCGTGGTGGAAATATGGGCAAATGTCAGATTTATTCTTCAGATGTAAGTTCATAATCTCTAGATTGTCAAAAGTTCATAGTCTAGGCCTGAAAGATTTGGCTTTTAGAACAAGTACTGTACCTGCAATTATGTCAGAAATTGGCAACGCTGGCAGTGAATATGACTTGCTTAAAACACATGATCAATTGGTTGTTTTGTCTTGAAATGTGTGTGAAACGGGTGTCAACTTCCCTTAGGGATAAGGTCTTTTCCTACGTCTGTGAGAAATAAATTTGCCTCCACTGTGACTTTGTTATTTTTAGTGATGGAAATCAAGAGATTAGACAACATGTAAATGTTCGACATACTGTACGAGTTGAAATTTTATTTCCTTATATGGAAATTCATAACTAAGGAGCTGTTTGGTGGTTACTGCAGCCTCCTGGTCCACCTTTGCTAGAAGGTGTAATAATCTGATTTGTGATAATCAAAATGTATTGTCTTTATTGCAGATGGGCCATATGGAATGGTGCACCAGTTTGTACATCAGTTTAAAGAATACTGTTGATGAGAGATAGAGGTACTTTTCTCTTAATACAAAAAACAGCCTTACCCTTTTAATGATAATAATAACCTGTCTCAGTGTGTTTGAATATTCTGACATGTCCGTTTTAGGACAGACTCAGATGGCTAAAAAGGCAGTGAGTCTTTATAAACTGTATAATAATGTCTTTGATATGGCAAGTAATGAAAAGTTCAGCTCATTTAATGTAAATTACTTTTATGAAGAATTTAGTTTCATAAATAATTGTATTAAGAATTTGCCCAGTCTGTCCTGGTTTTATTTGAGCAGTAAAAATACTGTGGTCATATTCACTATAAAACACAGAGGCTCTGACTGTTATCAAAACAAAACAAATCAATCAAAATTCTGTTGTCCATGTGGACTCAGAGTCTGGAGTCCCATGCACATGAAAAAAAACATACAACTGGAGACCACAAGACAATGTATAGAGGCTGTTATGTAAATATGAGGAGGGATAGGGAGACTGAAGCTAGTGCCTGTCTGGGTGTAGGGGGGAGTGTCTGCTTCTAGGCAGTGAGCGACAGTGGTACCACCTTGTCACAGACCCCACACCGTTTCTGAATGCCTGCATGGTAGTAGGGTTGCACAGGGGGTGGTGAGTGTATGTCTCTTTTTTTTTCCAAATTAGCAGGTCTGTGCATGCATGGGTGATGGTTCTCTCTCTTTCTTATGTTGCCTTGTGTTTTCACTCAATATGCTCAACTTGTGTATCGTGTGAGAAAAAGAGAGTATTTATTTAGTTTGATAACCTTTAGCATTTGGTCAAAGCCATGCTCTTGTGTGCACTTATCAGTTGTGTTGCAGAATAGTGTAAAAATGTACCCTGAAGTTCAGATGTTATGGTTCCCCCAGGAGAAGTGGATTTGCTTGTCCCAAACACTTCACCTCTCTTTAGCTGAGCAGTTACTTGTTGAAGAAATAGGTTTGGCTCGTAAGAAAACCGTAAAAACTGACTCCTTTGCCAGGCAGATTCCAGGCAGGCAACATGCATTTTCTTCAGCAGAAAGTCGGGCTACACGTTTGTATCTGATGCTCCGATGTTTGCAAGACGTAAGTTATGCCACCTGTTTCTCTTTGAAGGCGTTAGAATCGCTTAGTTACAGGAAGAGAAAATACTAATAATCTTAAGTTATTTCCAGCTTTAAGTTTGTTATTTCAGTGGTGATTGTTGATACCCTGCGTCCATTTACATGGCTATTATTGGCTCTGATAATAGAAAAGGTGCTCTGACTTTGACTGCTCTGCTCTTGAGAGCATTATTAAGGTGAACCATTATGCAAAACGCGCGGTTGGAATTACTCTGTGAAATGAGAGGCAATCCCCAATAATTACTTAATAAAGATAATTACATTCCCTGCATATTTACAGCAGTTTCCGTGTTAATTAGTCTCTGTAAAACATTAATAATAACAAGGACATGGAGGCGTTCGAGAGGTCTTACTCTCGAAAATCGCGTTTTTTATGCGGGATTAATTTTTTAAATATTATTAATTAACTATTTGAGGGCAACGTGTATGCTTCACAAAAGAAAGCGATTTAAAAACTAACTGAAGAAAAGGTCAGACGACTTATTTTATTGTTTGCTTTATCATCCTTAACCAGGTGGCATACTTTTTAGAGACGTGCAAAATGTGCGCAGTGACGCGAATGCAACATCACTGTTGGAATAATTGTTGGATTTAATTAGGTGTTCCCCATTGAAGCAAGTTAAAAGCAGGCAGTTATCCAAGATCAAATTTGATAAATATGTCGGAGCAAATAATTTGGCATACCTGCGCTCACTCGCCCGTCATGCTCGCCTATTTGGAGAGTTAACCTAATCTATGAAAAATTCAAGAATTGGTGCGCCCTCCTCAGTGAATTTACATTTTTATGAGCGCCATTTGCCGTTTTCCAGCACATAATTAATAACAGCTCCGCAGAATGAGTAAGGTGCTTCGTAATGATCAGATGGAAACTCAACTATAGCCTACTTTCTATTAAAAAAAAATCTTGGCCTATTTGAGACAAAGTAGGAAACGTATAAGCATATACCAATGATTACTCCAAAAATGTTAATAATTACTCATTTTATGTGGTTCATTGGGTCTGGATATAATTTAATATAGGAAAACTCCGTTTTTAACTCTGTAAGTGAATATGTATATCAACTTATATTTAAAAAAAAAACGTGTATAAACTTAACATAAACAGATGTATTCGGTATACTGAAGTTATTGCCAACATACGCATCATTGAGAAAAGAACAGTTTTGCAATTGAAACCTCTTCACGCTTTTCTATCAAACCATGTTAGGACTTGATTTTGGGGCCAAGGGTAGGTATTGTCTCTGATGTATTTGTTTAGGGGATTTTAAAAAATGTCTTACAGTCTCAGCAACAGCTACATTGTTGGCTAAAATAAATTAAATAAATACTCTCTGGCATTTCCCCCAGGTGTAATTTTGCTGGGGCCTGAATATATTTCACTTACAGTTTTATGATGTTAACCCTTTACAGGGAACCAATCAGGTCGTATCATACAGCATTTGTATCATACAAAAAGAATACAGTCAGTGACCTGTATACTGTATGCACATCTTAATCTGCACATCTCAGAAAAGAACAATTGTGAAACTCAACAAGGGTTACCATGTCTATGAGTTTGGTAAAACTTGCAAATACAATTAAATGAATTTGAGGGTGACCTCAGGATTTTTGATCCTTGTTCTGCAGCCAAGCACAAGCTGTTTTTCCACCTGAGCTTGTTAAGTTGGGAGTCGGAGCCAGCTCCTCCAGTGCTTCTATCTATAAAACCCAGTGCAGTCCTGCTCCATTCGCACCGAGTTTTCTTCCCCATACTCCTCTTCCCCTGATGGGCGCCACATCCCAGAGTTCCAGAGGTCCACCAGCGTCGCCGTCACCCACACCCTAACAGCCGCCGTCGCCATGGAGATGAAGCAGTCCATGATGAGCATGGAAAACGAGGGAGAAAAGGACAAACCCGAGGGATCACAGGAGAACGGACTCCTTATGGGAGACAATGCCGCTGAGAAAGGTCAGAAGGTCAACTCGGGCCCAGCGCAGGTCTCCAACGGGTACCCAAGCACCTCGCCCCAGAGCCCGAGGGAGGGACACACGAGCCAGGGGAACTGGGTCCCCGGCCCTGGGCCTCTCCGAACCCTGGTGGTCCAACAGACCAGTCTGGACCCGCCCCGTGAGACATGGAGCAAGAAGATGGATTTTCTGCTGTCTGTGATTGGATATGCCGTCGATCTGGGCAACGTCTGGCGGTTTCCATACATCTGTTACCAGAATGGAGGAGGTGAGGCTTTAGGGGTGTTTGTCACAACAGGCACTCTGTGTTTCACAGTATATTCTCCCAGTGCACGAGGAATATAGTTTACATGACTCACTCAACACACTTTTTATGCCTTTATCATGCATTTTGATTATACATTTCGTACGTACACATTTCACATTATGTAAACATTTACTATTGGCTCCCACTACGCAAAATTGTAAAAAGCACAGATAAGATGACCGTTCATATTTTGCCAACACTAACACCACTATCATTAAGCACCAAATTAAGCACAGAGTTTGTGTTTTTAATGGGTGGTAAAAATGTTGCAAAGACACAGAGCAAACAAACAGTGTTTACAGAGGGATTTTGCCGTGTTCTGCCTCTTGTTACCGCACAATCTCTGGAACTGATACCGATGGCCGTATGGATTTCTTTTATTGAATTTGCAATAATAAAACCTTTTCAATTTCCTGTCTCACCCCACGAACAGAGAGGGATGAAAGGCAAAACACACACACCACACATTCACACACACACACACACACACACACACACACACACACACACACACACACACACATTCACACATTCACACACACACAAAGTTGATACTACCAGCACTATTAATTGTGGGTTTCATGAGTCTGACTGCAATTTCTTTCTTAGGCTTTAATAACCTGTCTCCTAGGTGCGCAATCAACTGTTATCTTTGCTTTCATGTCAAAAGTGCAAAAGTAGATTCACATTTACATACAGTGTTGTCTGGAGTACAGCTGCCTTTTCCATGGCCATTTACCTTTCATTTGAAGCATGCATCTGTATGCAAGTTGTAAATGAAAAGTGTGGGCATGGTGGAGCAGTGGTAACGTCACTGCCTGATTCCAGAACCTGTTGTTAGTCTATGTCACTTTGGGGGGAAAAAGTCTCTGGTAAATACCAGTCAACTTTAATTTTAACTTTTAATACATATTATTATTATTATTATTATTATTATTATATAATCATTTTTTAATAATCATTAAACATTTTTATAATCAGTCAAACTGAAAAAAAGTTATGTGACTTCAAAAGAAATGGTTAGATAGATACTGATTATTCGCTCCACTCTGAATATTTTAGTTTTTTTTTTAACAATGCCTTCAACAGGTTTGAAATGATGGTTCACCTCTAAACCTTAATCCTTGTCCTCATCCTCAGGTGCGTTCCTCCTGCCCTACCTGCTGATGGCGGTGTTTGGGGGCGTGCCGCTCTTCTACATGGAGCTGGCCCTGGGTCAGTTCCACCGCAGCGGCTGCATCTCCATCTGGAAACACATATGCCCCATCTTCAAGGGTGAGATACACAGACTCTGCTTCAGAGAGAGAGAGAGAGAGAGACAGACATCTCCAGATTCATTGACAGACAGACAGCTCCAGACTGGCTGACAGTCAGACAGACAGACAGACCAACAGACAGACAGAAAGACGGACAGAGCGCTCCGGACTGACTGACAGATGGACAGACCGCTCCAGACTTACTGACAGATGGACAGACAGCTCCAGACTGACTGACTGACATGTGAGTGGCATGCCAGGGGCAGGGGAAGGGCTTTTCCAGGGACTTGAGTTAAAGGGAGACAAACTGATAGAGTGGCCCTCCTGACCCGCCTGTGTGCCCTATAGAATGGCACTTCTTTGTTGATAGCCCGTAATGTGGAGCATCTCTCTGTTATGGAAATCATCACATTTGCCATTAAAATGCCAGGCTCTCGTAAAAACCTGTCTTTTCATGTGAAGAAATCCGAGTTTTTAAATGTCATCCATCCACTTTATTTTCCAACTTGAATGAGCTTGAAACGGAATAAGGCCTTGAGTGATGCCTCGGTGTTACTTTTCCATTTTCCATCACTCACACTCCCTCTCTGTTGTGCCTCCCGTTTTCCCTTTCTCTCTCTCTCTCTCTCTTTCCCTCTCCCTCTCTTACTCCATCTCTCCCTCTCTCAGGCATAGGATTTGCCATCTGCATCATTGCCCTGTACATCGCCTTCTACTACAACACCGTGATGGCCTGGGCTCTGTACTACCTCCTCTCCTCCTTCCGAGCCACCCTGCCCTGGACCACCTGCACGAACCCCTGGAACACCGTCAACTGCACCCACTACCTGTCCACCGACCTGAACGTGTCCTGGACCAACTCCTCCACCTCCCCCGCCGAGGAGTTCTATACGTAAGTGCATGTAAGTGAATTAGCCCAAGTCAGGTTACAGGCAAGAGAAACAGTCAGAGAAAGGTCTAGAAGGCCCAGGGACCACTGCGTGTGTGTAAGACGGAACAGTGTCCCCAGTGTTCTGAGGAAAAGGAGATCCTTTGTAGAGGAATGGAGAGAGATAAGACTATTTTAGGCGTTCTGCTGCCTATGCTGGACCTTCGCTATGTACGAGAAATGGGGTGGACAGTAAAGATGAATGTGAGCACAACCCCTTGTCCTGTTTTGTCTGCTTGTCTGTCTGTTCCTATCAGTGATTTTACAACGGATTTGGGGGGCTTTGCTCAAGTTTATCCTGCGTATAAGACCCTGGACTAACTGAAGAGCTCCTCTTTGTCTGTCTGCCAGCCGAATTTCCTGTTTGCCTCAGGAATCTTGTTTTTTCTAAATTCCGCCGTCTGTTAAATGGCTGTCTGTGTGAACGCCTCAAAACCCACCACCACCCAGCCAAACATGTCTTTGTGTCACTTATTTCTTTCTGGATTACAGACACATGCTGTCTATGGAAACCCATGTTTTTGTATCACTGCACTGACTCCTCTCTCAGTAGTTACAACCATGCTCTCACTTACTCACTTTTTTAACTCTATTCTTTCCTTCATCCATCTCTCTCACTCTCCCCCTCTCTCACTCTCTCTCTCTCTCTCTCTCTCCCCCTCTCTCTCTCTCTTTCCCTCCGTCAGGAGGCAGGTTCTGCAGGTCCACCGCTCTCCAGGTCTGCATGAACTGGGCTCTGTGAGTTGGCAACTGGCCCTCTGCCTGCTCCTCATCTTCACCGTTGTCTACTTCAGCATCTGGAAGGGCGTCAAGACCTCAGGCAAGGTGTGCAGCTATGCGAAGGCTCAAACCTAGTCTACTGGATCAATGGAATTGTAAAGCTGTTTTTTATTTAATAAGTCTTGTTGCAATTTGCAATGTAGAATTGGAATATTGCATCTGGGGTTATTCGGTTGTTTTTACATAGCACATTTTAAACAACAGATGTTGAACCGAAGTGCTTTACAATTAGAGAAGTGATTTACAACTAAAATAGTAGGCAACAAGAGAAAAAGGTAAATAATTAATAATTATCAGATAAAAACAGTTCAAGGTATAAAATAGGAGAATCCCAATAATATGCCATTTAAAGGCCAATCAAATATGAATAAAGTTGAGAAAACAAAATAAAAATAAAATAATTCAATTCAACTCAAAGTGGCAAAACAACAATGTTATTAACAAATGAAAATTAACTAAAGCATCATAAAATAAAAAAAGTAGGGAAAATTGCTGCTCAAGTGCTGCATGAGAAACTCTAAAGGGCCATTCACACCAAAAACGATAACTATAACGATAACTATAATCATAACGATAAAAGCGTCCACACTGACCAACGATAAGCAAGGTCTCTCCTTGTGTTAAAAAATGTGATGGGTTTTGACTGGCTATTAGCTATTATTTAGCTAGCTATTATTTTTATCGTTCTCAAAATCGCTCTGAAAGTGATTCCCAACGATATCGTTCTTCATGTTGTTATCGTTGTAGTTTATGTGTGAACATCGTCATTCATATTAACAAGAACGATATTTGTTTATAGTTATCTTTATAGTTATCGTTCTTGGTGTGAACGGCCCTTAACGCTGAATCCCAGGTGAATTTAGGTGTAGACTGGAACACTGTTCACTGATGTTCCTGTTCCTCTCCCTCTCAGGTGGTGTGGGTGACGGCTACCTTCCCCTACTTGGTTCTGTTCATCCTGCTGATTCGAGGAGCCACTCTCCCTGGTGCCTGGAGAGGTGTGGTCTTTTACCTGACGCCTGACTGGGAGAAACTTTTCTGCGCCTCGGTGAGACACCAAATCATCCAACAGCCACAGTGCTCATCGATTTACCTTCTCCAGTTTCAAAGTTGTGTTCATGTGCTATTGTCTTCTGCCCGTTAGATATGGATAGATGCTGCTGCGCAGATCTTCTTCTCCCTGGGCCCTGGTTTTGGTGTGCTTCTGGCCTTTGCCAGCTATAACCCATTTCACAACAACTGTTACAAGTGAGGAATATTTTAAGTGACATTTATTATTGCAGTTATTATTCCATCATTTGCCTTTGTGACTTAGAAAAAGCATTGTTAGATGGTAATTTTCAGTAATGGTACATATATCAAACTTCCAAATTCATTTTCACAGTAGTTAAGTGATATCTATATATCTTGAATTTCCCCTTGGGGATCAATAAAGTATCTATCTATCTAGAGTGACAAAGCTGATGTGTTTGTTGGATTTGTTCAGTATCTCGCTGTATCTGTTTCCTACAGAGATGCTCTGATGACGAGCTCGGTGAACTGTCTGACCAGTTTCCTCTCGGGCTTTGTAATCTTCACTGTGCTGGGCTACATGGCGGAGATGCGACACCAAGCCGTGGGCACCGTTGCTAAGGACGCAGGTGGGAAAACCGCATGTCTGTTCCAGTTGGCTCTACTTGTAAACTTTAAAAAGGTCATTTTTGGTTTCGGGTTAAGCTGGTTAACTTTGAGTGGCTTTTCTGTCTTCTTTGACTGACTGTGGCTAACCTGGACAGGGTGCCTCACTTCTGAGGAGAGTCCTGTTCGTTTGTGAAGTCCTGACCTGTTCTTGAAGAAGTCTAATGATTTTTGCAGGCCCGAGTCTACTGTTCATCATATACGCTGAGGCCATTGCGAATATGCCGGCGGCCACTTTCTTCGCAATCATCTTCTTCCTCATGATCATCATGCTGGGCTTGGACAGCACGGTCAGCCTCTATCTCCGTCTCTCGTGTCCTTTCATCTCTCCCTTTCTCTCTCCTTCTGCTTCTCACACTCTCTCTATCCCCCCTTTTCCTGCCTACACACACACACACACACACCCACTCACACTTTAATGAACGCACACAACCTAATCACCTGCACAGATGCTGAGCTGTTGACTGTGTCGAGTGTGCTGCGTGTTCTACCTGTCATCTCTCTATGTGGTGCTGTGCTGTGTCAAAAGGCCCTATTAAACGAGCCCCGCTGCTAGTCCTCCGTCATTAGTCCCTTCTGCCATATCTATCACTGTTGGGCCTTCATTTGAAATCTCTTAATCTCTCCCTCATGGTGTTCCCATGGTTTCCACCGGCCATGACGGAGCTCTTATCTAACAATAGCGTCTTGCTGGGTGTTGTGGTTGTGTGTGTTTTTGTCTTCCAATAGCTTTTGTGTGTGTGTGTGTGTGTGTGAGCGCCTGGTCATTTATATGTCTCATCTCCCCCGTCCTCTTCCTCCTTCAACGCTGCTCTTACTGTATGTTTGCATGCATCTCTCCATCTTTGTCCTTACCTGACCCGTCCCTCTCTCCGTTTGTGTGTGCGGAGTAGTTTGCCGGACTGGAGGGGGTGATCACCGCCATGCTGGATGAGTTCCCGCATCTCCTGGCCAAGAGGAGAGAGTGGTTCGTGCTGGGCCTGGTGTGTGTCTGCTACCTGGGCGCGATCTCCACACTGACCTATGTGAGTGATTCCATGGCGCAAACACCACTAACTGTTAAACATAATTGCATAGCGATAAGGAATCTGGTGTGGGAGGGAGTTGAAGTGCAGCGGTTGCGTCATTTTCAGTGCCCTGGGGGCCCTGGTTTGCGTCCGACATGAAGTTATTTGCCAAACCCGCTGCCCATTTCCCTTTTCCTGTCCACTCTTCACTGTCCAATGACAATAAAAGAAAAAGACAATAGAAAAGGAACATGGTATAGATAACTGCTGGGCTGTGTATTGACTGTTGAGGTGTTGCTGGAGTGCATTGGCAGTGATGGTGGAGGGTACTGTGTTTATCTGTCTTGTTTGTTTGTAGGGTGGGGCGTTTGTGGTGAAGCTGTTTGAGGAGTATGCCACTGGCCCAGCAGTCATAACTGTGGTCTTCCTGGAGGTCATTGCTGTTTCGTGGTTTTATGGTAAACATGGAGACTCCTAGTCTTTAAATAGCATTATGCATACGTTTCAGGAAATGTACCGGCTTAAACTGTGTCTGTTTGTGTGTGTGTGTGTGTGTGCGTGTGTGTGCGTGTGTGTGCGTGTGTGTGCGTGTGTGTACGACTGTGTGTGTGTGTGTGTGTGTGTGTGTGTGTGTGTGTGTGTGTGTGTGTGTGTGTGTGTGTGTGTGTGTGTGTGTGTGTTTGTAGGAACAACTCGTTTTTGCAGTGATGTGAAGCTGATGCTGGGCTTTGCCCCGGGTCGGTTTTGGAGGCTGTGCTGGGTGGCCATCTGTCCCAGCTTCCTGCTGGTGAGTCAAGCAGCAGACTCAACCTACACTTTTTGTTTTTGTTTTTATTATTATTATTATTATTATTATTTTATTACATTTTATCTGCAAACTACTCTGTGTATGAGATGTGCTTATATATATAAAACGTGTCTGTCCTACACCCACATGTATGGTTCCCACGTGGGAGAGACAGAGAGAGAAGAACAGACAGACAGACAGACAGACAGACAGACAGACAGACAGACAGACAGACAGAGGAGAAGAAGGGGATACTGCAGAATTAGACTCCTTATAGATTGTTGAGTGTTAAGTAGGTGTTCTATGACACCTGTCATAGTGGTTTTTTTTCTCCCTCTTTTGTCTAGTTCATCATTGGTAGTTTTCTGGCCTTCCCTCCTGAAGTGACGCTGTTCCACTATCACTATCCCTTCTGGACCACGGTGCTTGGCTACTGCATTGGCGTCTCCTCGTTCATCTGTGTGCCCGCATACATGGTTTACCACATGCTTACCACCAAAGGGACCTTCAAACAGGTAAGATAGCATACACCAACACACTCTCACACACAGACAGACAGACACACACACGCACACACACACACACACAGACACAAACACACACATGCAAGTCAGTGTTTTGGCCAGTCACCAGAGCACGCCGTGTACCAGGCTTAGGGAAGGAGACAAGGTAGGGGTGATGAAAGATCAACAAGCCTGTGGCCTCTTGCACAAACATAGACAGCTCCACTACAGTAAACACATGGCTACTGTCATGACTCAACTCATCAGTGGGAAAACAACACACACACACACACATGCCTTGTTTTGAAAAGAAAGTGAAACGTAAGCTTTACTCCGGTTCCACAAGGTTCCACCAGCTCCATCATGCTCCTGCCATTTCCCACAAGTGTCTTTGATGGGGGTTTTCATCTGGTGCGGTCGGCTGTTTGTACCTGCACTAATGATGTGAGGGATGCTGAGAGGACCTGTCAGCATGTGTGTGTGTATTTTGTGTGTTTGTGTGTGTGTGTGCGCGTGTCTATGTGTGTGCGTGTGATGAACTGACACTGAGGGCGTGGACATACAGTGCTGAATGCGGTCATGGGGCCCCATAAGAATATGGCACTGGTCTCTTGTGCTTAGCACAGCTGTCTAACTCAGCCATGGTGAAATGTTAGACCGATAAAAATGAGAGGGTTTGTACAGTGTTTACATCATATACACCATACGTTTACCTGATCTCCCCTGAAAAGAATCCCTGCTTTAATTGAAATTCACTACTAACTTAATTTTTATATCCTGTCATTACTTTCATTATTCTGCCCTACAAAGCCAAAGTGCAGTAACTGCATTTTTTGAGAAATGCACTTTTTTACACTAATATAAAATGCCATATCCTCCGATCAATCTATCAAAATCTCATTAATCTTCTGAAACATTTCCTGAAGATACAGGGATTTTCATTTTACAGTATCTGCTAAAATACAGTGTGAAAGACAAACAACAATCCTGTTTTTCTCAGTTTGGAATTTTCGTAGATACTGCACTTTGTCTTCTGTCATTTTCTCTGATTCCCAGTGTCCGTCTTTTTTACTGTCCTGTCTGTTGTTCTCAGCGGCTCCTGAAGGGCATCACGCCTGAGGTCGGAGGAGTGGACGGAGGCCCCCACAGAGACGTCATCATCACCAACGCTGTGTGAGTGCGCGGGACCACATCGCCCCCTGCTGGACATGTAGCACAACTGCGGGGTTGGAGGGGGAGGGGGACCTCTCCCAGTGCCCCTTCCCATGTCTGTCTGCACCCTCTGCCCCATGTCCTTCTCCAGACCCCACTCCCCACAGCTTGGGGCAGGGAGGAGCTCTCTGCACTCCACTGTGGGTGACTGGGGGGTATTTCGGGGCCATTACACTGCAGCTGCCCATTACGTCCTCTTCTTGTGACCATTCGCTAGCCCCTGTTGCAGTGTTTTTCCATAGAGTTGCATTACTCACTTCACCTCCTAGCTGTATAATGTGAGTGAATATTGACAACTGACGTAGCACAAGACATCTTGTACATATCTGCACTTCTGGATGTCTCGACATGAGTGGCACATTTTGTAAACCTAATGTTTAAACTTCAAGTCTCAACTTGTTTCATCTCAGTTTCAGGTGAATCTTCTTAGGTGAAGTTGAGTCTTTCATTGATCCATAGGTAGTGTGTCATGCCCATTACAGTTACCATTCAGCCTATTTCTGTCTCACAGAGAAACTAATTCTGGTCGTTTATTCATTCGAAGAAAAAAAATCAGGTAACTCTTACTTTTCTATATGAAGCCAAATATTGAGATATTTTTGTTGATATAAATACAGGTATATCCAAATGTTACTTCAACGAGGGTCAGACTGCTATTGATGAGGGAAGCCGGGATAGACATAGTCGTGTAAGGGTTTTGGATTGCGTTTGGGACATTTCTTTCCTAGCTAGAATGTCAGGAGAACAGCGAAGAGCTTCTCAAAGCAAGAGTTTTTAGACCGATCAGTGATAGGTGTGACTGTGTGTGTATGCAAGCATGGCATGTATCATTATTGAGCCTACTTTACGAGAGCATCAACATTCAAAGTCAGCCCAGAGAAGTCGGGCAACAATAATGGTGATAATCTCACACTAAAGTACAGTGTGTCTATATAAGATGTGTATTTATTTCAAGAGCTGATATTTTGAGTTGCATAGTTGATATACTCATGTAATGCTGACAATTATGTCTATATTATTTTCTCTGAGCGTATTCAGTTACCATCCACACATTCCTAACATTTGGTGGACCCTGAAAATGTTATCCAGTACAACTGTCAAACACATCAACATTGAGGCCTTAGTGACCTCAGAGCTATCACCACTTTTTTTTTACTTTTCACCTAAAAAAAAGTGTCTTGTTGTGTTTGATTGGAAAATAGTATGTAAAGGAATGTGCAACTGTAGTTTGCAGATTTTTGTGTAATCAAAACTGTCAACCCCTTTCAACTTTTACTGAGTGCTGATAGTTGACAGAGAGGAAGAATGTGTGTTTGTGTCTCTCTAAGTGTGCATGAGTGTGTGTTGGCATGTGTGCATGAGTGTGTGTTGGCGTGTGTGCATGAGTGTGTGTTGGCGTGTGTGTGTGTGTGATGTGTGTGTGTGTGAGAGAGAGAGAGAGAGAGAGAGAAAGGGAGCGAGGATGAGAGTGACAATCCTCGTTAGACTGTTAAATCTTTCTGCTGTGTGTCGTTTGGTGGTTGGGAGGACTGGAGCCACAGTGTGTGTAGTCAGTGTGTGCATGCTCGCTGATGTGGCTATATTGTGCTTCTCTTTTGTGCCTTGACATTGTGACACTCTTCTGTCTTGTTCAGCGGGATTCACTGTTACTGCAGTAAAGTCAATTCTTCTCTTGTACCTCTGAAACCTGTTGTTGGTTGATGTCCGTAAGATTGTATTGGAATAAAAAAAAAAGTTATAGAATAAAGATATATATATCAAATAAAAGAGAAGTATAAGTATATGCCTGTGTTTGTGTTGTTTTCATTGAGATTGTACTGTAATTCTATTGAGAATGTACTGATTGTAAGTTTGGCATTAACCCAGCCTGTTACAATGCATATTCAGTGTGGCCATTTGATTTACAATTAGGCCTATATAGAAAATCTTCACTATTTTGCTAGATACACCAAACATCATTTACTTTAGTCCTTAATACTGTAATTCAAAATAACAATGACACACATGATCATAATGACCACAATCTGAAAGTAAATAGCACACAAAATCGAAAAAGAAAAGACTGTCTTTGTGAGATGCGCTTGAATCTATGAGAATTTCCTTCAACTTTCAGGCAGCAGGGAAATCCTTGACCCTATCTCCCATTCATCCATTTATCCCCCCCCCCCCCCCCCCAGCTCCGCTTTTATTATCATGATGGCAAAGAGATTACAAATAGATGGATAGGGTTTCACATTTTGCTGCCCTATCTCTCTCTAAGGAACAGGATGTTTGAGTGCTCACTCATAGCATAATAAACTACAGACCCTGAGAAGATTAGAGCCCCATCTCCTGTCCTCTCTGCCCCCACACACACACACACACACTTTACTTCGGCAGTCAGCCTTCCTCGAATGTTTACGGAGCAAATGTCCACACCTCAGGCTCGTTATTTCTGACAGCTGGGGGCCATGGTTATCCGGACGCACAACACAGCCACAACAGACAGGGTTTCGAGAGTTTTATTAGTATTTAGTAACCAGAGCTTCTGTATTTAATCGCAATGAAGAATGACTAAGTCCACTTCCTTGACTTGGAATAACATTCTTTGAACATGAGGGCGCCACACTTATAAGCATTATCCTCTGTATGACAGCGAATTATTACCTAATGATCTATTTAGTGCAACATTCAAATATGATTCATTCTGTTATATGAGGGTGTATTTGATAGAGTATTTGATTTCCATAATGTATCTTCTAGCCATCTTGGCCTTTGGCATAGACCTGTGTTCCTTCACCACAGCCTCTATCAAAACATTCTAGGACACCAGCAGCATACACTTCAATATTCAATATGTATAGACCCTTTCAACAATAAAAACAAAAACAATGCTTGAACATTCTATTTGGGCCCCAATCTACTTCCTCTGCATTAAGATAACATATGGAATGTTAAAAAGGAAGTCTTGTGGGGCCAACTATGATGCTGATAATGGAACTCTCTTGAAAGGGTCCATATATATATATATATATATACAAACATTTTGACATACAAATCCTCTACCACTGCACTAAGATCATTCAGTACTTACAGCACAGCATCATAAACTCATAGTCACCTGTTAAAGTTACATAATCCTATTAGAAGTCTCTCTCTCTCTCTTCCTGTGCGTGTGTGTGTCTGTCTGTGTCTGTGTGTGTGCGCGCGTGTACGTGATGATACAGGGGACTGTGAAACAAGCGTTGCTGGGTTTGTCATCAAGGCTTAATCCTGTCTCCATGCTTGAACTCAGAACCAGAGTACACAAAGTTCTCTGTCCACAAAGCACACGGCTAACCCATACAGTGTAGAGTTTCAGCTCCCCTTTCTCTCAGCATCTAAACAACATTGCATACAAGACCCTCTTATCGGCCTCAGATAACATGTAGGCCTCAGAAACACATCTGCCTATTCATTTTGAGGTCTAGACTCAAGCAGATCTGTCTCCTGTTGGATAAGCAGCAAATATTTAAAATGGCAAACCAGAGGCCCAACAAACAGAGTGCTTATTTGGGTGAGGACTTTATTATGAAAACAATACAAAAGAGAAATATACTCTTGAAGAAGAATTGAACTGAGAATCAAGTGACACTGTGGGGGATGAGTGTGAGAATAAGCAACACTGTGACAGGCACAGTCGCCATGGCAACACTGTGACAGGCACAGTCGCCATGGCTGTCACGTAGTATCCCCCTCCCGTCCTTTTCTGTGTACTTTATTGTGGCAATTTCCTATGGGCCCCCTCTCCTGACTGATGGAAACTTCCTGTTCTTCTGTCTGTCGTATCAGGGGAGATCTATATTAAACACCACACCGCCACCTCCATCTTTGCATCTCCTGCATGCCCACATATCTGTCTCCCATCTTTGCCCATCATTTTTCTGTTATTCTTTATTTACTTTTGGTCCTTTTCCACACTTCACTCTCCTCACTCTTTTTGGTGATGAACTGTTAGTAGACTTCAGGTCACACAGAAGAGCCTTTTTCTATATTTGTCATATGACAAATAGTTGTTACTAAATGTACAATCTAAATGAACAACTACAAATTCTTTAAACCTTTTTGGTCAGTGTTGGTTTGGTTTAGGTTGCATTGAACATTCTTCAACCCCTCTTCTTCAACTATACACAGCTTTATTTGGTTTTGATTCACATTTTTGATGCCTTTCAAATCCTGGCATTTCTCTTTCTCCCACCTCTGTCTCCATCTCTCTGTCTCACCGTCTCTCTCTCTCTGTCTCACCGTCTCTCTCTCTCTCTCTCTCTCTCTCTCTCTCTCTCTCTGATCTTCAGCAGCTGCCCTGTCTCCTATAGATCTTTCTTTGATATGTTGGCCCAGTGAAGACAGGAAATGAAACCTTTTTTCCCTCAACTGTGAGCTCCTTTATCAGAACTGGCTTGATTTTCAGTGCCAGCTCTTTGCTAATGAACTCATTTTGCACACTGTCTTATCTCCACAGACACCGCAACCTCCTTCCCTGCCTCCTTTTTTCTTTCTCAATCCCTAGTCTAGTTAATATTGTTTCCAGAATGCGGAGAAGTTCCCCTATCTGTTTTTTTCATTAAAGGCTTGGAGGTGTTGGGAGGTGAAGCACATAGATGCTGAAAGACAGGGGAGAGGATGCAACTGCAGGCAACTGCAGACTGAAGAGGTGAGGGTATCACCTTGGATAAGAAGAACAACATATGAATGAAATAAATGAAATAAAACCATACAAGCACAGTGGTCTGATCAGGCATGCCGGAACGAGTGCAGGGGCCAGATAAAGAACCGCCCACCCCTAATTGCTTGTGCTGTTATTCTCTCTCCTGCACAAACAAAATGTGTGCGTTAAATAGCCTAGTGCTTAATTTTGCACAAATGCACGTGGTTATTTTACAGAAAGATATAAATAGCCTACTGTCATGCAGTTTATGGCCTACAGTGCACAGTTGGGAAGTTATTGTAAGCCAACTTGGGAGTGAAAATACACAGGGGAGATTATTTCTCTACTCCTAACCGAGAAGCCTGATGGTACACACAGTGTGTACGGCCACACACCTGCAGGCGCCACTGGCTACAGACCGCTAATAAGTTCAAATAGGACCAAACACACATTTGCCAGGGTTTCAGCCTTGCATGTAATTTCAAAAGTAGACAAAAAATATTTGTAGCCGGAGGTTTATCCCACCTATACAAATATAAAAAATATAAAGCCGGAGGTTTATCCCTGCTTTCTCAAAGGTAGCCACCCCCCTCAACCAGCTTCTGCAAGGCAATGCCCACTGACCCTCTTCTGCCATTCAGTGGACCACCAAGTGCCAGGACGCCTTCTACTTACTCAAACAAGCCCTCCTCAGCGCCCCCATATTGGCCTATGCTGATTTCTAACTCCCATTCAGGCTATACACAGATGCCAGTCTTGATGGCCTTGGAGCGGTCCTTGCCCAAGTCCAAGATGGCAAGGAAAGGGTTATTGCATTCGCCAGTTGTAGCCTCTATCCTCCAGAACGCAGTGATCAAAACTATAGCTCCTTCAAGCTAGAGCTGCTGGGCTATGATTGAAAAGTTCAAGGATTACCTGTGGGGAGCCCAAGACGGTGTTCACTGACAACAACCCCTTTGGTCCACCTGGAATCTGCCAAATTGGGGCGAAACAGAGCAGAGGTGGGTTGCACAGCTAGCCAACTACTCCTACGAGATCCAGTACCGACCAGGAACAGCTGATCGGAATGCAGATGTGCTATCTCGAATACCAGGAGAGGCAGCAGAGCAGACATTGCAGTATACAGTACGGAGCGCCATACCTCCAGAGTCATCCAAGAGGCCAGAACGATGGGAGCAGCTGCATGCCGGGAAAACACAAGGTGGGCATAAGGTAGGCTAATGACAACCACCTAGCTCGACTTGCTACAACCAGCAGCTAATGCAGCCAGGCAGCTACAACGCTACACTCAGTGGGCATGTACATGGGGACTCACGGACATGCCCCCAGTAGCGCTGTAGCTGCCTGGCTGGATTAGCTGCTGGCTGTAGCAACTCGAGCTAGGTAAAACCAATTGTTTTAGTTTTTTTCATACTGACAGTACTCTGTGACCTCGAGAAACGGAGATCTATGTGAAAACCAACCGGATTTCTCCTTTAAGGAACATCCCCAGAACGTTCCTTAAGTTATTAAAGGAGAAATCCGGCGATTTGTTAAAGGAGAAGTTCGGTGTGAAATTGACCTTAGCTGTACTGAAAGATGTTGCCGAGTACTTACATGTGTCCAATAGTCACCTTCGCTCACCCCCTAGCATTCCAAATTACGCCGTTTTTAGCCAAGTAGCTGTGGGGGGCATAGCGTAGCCTATGCAGCTAAATCGCTATTTTTACACAATTAAAAAGGTTCCAAGACCCTCAGAAGTCTACCAATGCAGTGTGGAGTTACTTGGAACCTTTTTAATGGTGTAAAAATAGCGATTTAGTTGCATAGGCTACGCTATGCCCCCACAGCTACTCGGCTAAAAACGGCGTAATTTGGAATGCTAGGGGGTGAGCGAAGGTGCCTATTGGACACATGTGAGTACTCGGCAACATCTTTCAGTACAGCTAAGGTCAATTTCACACCGAACTTCTCCTTTAAAGCAACACCAAAGAGTTTTTTGTACCTTAAAATAATGTTTCCAAAATCGTTTCAGTGGTTCATCAGCCCTCTATCGGCTATAACCGCACTATGTAAGTTTGCCAGATCGGGTAGCAGTAGTTCGATGGAATGAGACATAAGAAACTACAAATTTGACTTGCATCTGATGTCGCAATATATCGTACTTTCATAAAATCATGCAACATATTCTACCTTGTCTGTGGACATCGTTATTTTCAAAGCCAGTGCTGGATAAACAAATATAGTGTGTGCGACAGAGGAAAAGTTCTTTGGTGTTGCTTTAAGGTTATTGTTATATTTACCGATGCTTATTTGTACTAAAATGTTAGGCCTACTAAAGATGCCACTGGTCCGTAGAGTGCGCTCACAATGGGAGTTCGTCTGTCATGCTGCAAATTAAATAGCCCGTACTCTCCCTCTCGCTACACTGTTGCGTTTTAAAAGCGAAACTGATGCCACAACCGGTCTGGGTTTGCCGAAGTAGCCTATGCTACAGGCTGCATTTATTACAGTGTAGGTCTAGTCTACACTGTGTCTATTTAGAGACAGGAGCATAGGCCTAAGCTTGCCGCGACAACAGCAGTCACTATCAGGCGTGCCAGCAGGAATGAATGTTAAGCGCTTCTACCCCTCCGCGCGCAACAAAACATTGAAAGGCTATTTGTCCGTTTCCTGGTTTCGTTCATGCATTGGCCACCTAAAAAGTAGCCTAGTACAAAATGCAATATACAACAATAACGCCTAATAATTCATTTGGAAAACTTTATACGACCCTATAAGAGTAAAGTTACCTTTAGTTTTGTTCTAGTTTACCGATGTGTATGGATTTAAACAGCGTTCACGCTTTAACATCAGTAAACATTATAATGCTAACGTTTTGAAAAGCATTTGCCTACCTTGTTCATCTGAAATAACTCCTCTAGTTTTGCTGCCTCCATCCTTTGCTACCTCCACCCTTTCATTGTTTCCAAAAAACGTTTTATATCCATGATAGCCTTGAAGTCTTGAGTTAGTGAATTAGCTTAACATTGTGTGTTGATAACAGGCAACCATAGTAAAAGAAAGCAAGTAGCCTAGCCCACAACTTCTGTAATTGCTGCGTGCGTTTGTTAGGCTATTATTCCCTCTCCTGCTCAAACAAAAGGTGCGTACATTAAAGTTGATTTTGACAACGTGTTTACAAATTTTAAAGAAATTTGTAAATAGCCTATTGTCGAGCAGTTAATGGGATACTGCACAGTTGTGAAGCAGTTGGGAAGTTATGGTGGGCTAACTTTGTGTGAACACACACGGGAAATTCTCTCTCGTTGAGTTGCCTGATGATACGCACAGCTGCCCCGATGCACAGACTAAACGGTAGGCTAGGTCATCAGGACATAAACAAAATGCCTCAGCCTCTAATAAGCACAATATGAAGTGGGCTAAATAAAAACATGATGTTGGAATAAACACCTACAGTATAGGGGCCCACTAAAGATAGTCGCACCCCCTATAGTGAACCATTAGCTCCGCCCCTGGGTGGGGGGGGGGTGCATTGGCCTCTAGGCCCCCCTGCTTCCGGTGCCCATTTTGACCGTAATAACATAAAGGCTATATCTAATTTGTAAATTCCAAATACAAAGAAAACGTTTTGTGAAAACCTGCTGCCTAAATCGGTTACAATGTTTAGGACGTCTGCAAGGTGAAGTGAGGGCCTAGAATAAAAATCATAAAGTGTAGGCCTATCATAGCACATTAGATTTTCTAACACTGCCCTACCTAAATATATATGTAGTCTACTGCCATCTGTCTGTTACAATCCACTCGGTCGCTCTTAATGATGAAATGTAAAGATCCGATAATGATATGATGGCAGAAATTGTAGCGTTTTAATGACATCTCGAAAATAGCCTACGTTTCCACTCCAAGAAAATTATATGAGGGATAATTAAAAGGAAACAATAAGTCTATGCAGGGAGTGTGCAAGCAAGCAATGACCAAAGTTCAGACGTAGGCTATTTACAGATTCACAGATTTCCTGAATCAACAACTCAACCGACGCAAGCGAAGTGTGCGTTGTCCTTGAAAATCTGTCGTGATTTTATCGGTATGGGAATAGTAACAGTGAGTATTCTATTCGTGTTTTTTCATAATATATGGTTAGATAACAAAAGTTTGTCCTCACTAAAGCCTGCAATTTAACATGGACGGGTTGTTCATGGATAAGGGAGGCGCCTTGAGGCATCAGCAACTTGGTAGGCTGTTCTTAACTTTTCCCGCACGTCTAAGGCCTAGGCCTACATAACCGTTTTTCTTATTATGCGCGGGCTATTTCTACTAGGCTATGCAACTTTACAGATATCAGATGTTTTAGTATACGTTGTTCATCGTTCATTTTTCTCACCCTTTACAGGTCTCACTGTCTCTGTTTATGTATGTGTCTTGGTAGCGATTGTCATTCTCGCTGCTGTAGTCTACATGCCTCCAAGACATTGCCAAAGGAGGAACCGGGATGATGAACTACTCTCACTCACTGCTCACAGGATTTCATAGTTTCGAATATCTCCATGTATGATTAATATTGTTAAAAAGAAACAAACAAACATATTTTCTTAGAAAGGTCTGTGATATTTTAATCGCCATAACCTAACATCTCTATTTATTGGCATGTCTTCACTGACATCAAATCAAAAATGACTTGGCTATCAACAAGTTGATTTTTTATCATTCAAAGAGGTAATCATGAGGATGAACAATATTCGTATGTTCTTATAAGTAGCCTAATTGCTGTAAACTCATCATATTGCAGTGTGCATTTGATGTGCATTTGTCGTGACTGACCAGAAGAGGGTAGTAACACCATTCTCAAAACAATAGTCCTTGGATCAGACTTCTGTATAGCCCATTTGCTGTGTGTCCATTGTTATGTTGCTTTGGTCACTGCACTCCCCACTTCCAACAATAGCTTACTCATGTAACGAATGTAACACTTGAAACAATACGAATGTAACGAATTTTGCAGAAGTTATCAGGTGAAAGGTGCATGTAGTTTGGTAGCACTATGGTGTTCAAAGCAAACATGTTATGAACAAATGTAGGCTAATTTCCCATTTGTCTACAAAGACCCTTGAGTGAAGCATAGTCCTAAGGATGACTAAATTGACTAAATCCAAGCATGTGTGTGAGGGTTCTCCGAGCATATTTGTTATCAAAGGACAATTTAACTTTGAGTAATTTAACATTCACTTTCCTCGAGGATTTGTCAGATAGGCCTATTCTGGTGAATGTTTAAAGACTTTAATGACTAAATCTGTAAATGCAAGGCAGAAAGTGACTATATTTTGATTGAGAGCAATGAAAGTTTCATGTTACATTGTGTCACCATGAACATGTGTCATTATGAATGTCAGTTGTTGAGACCAATGTGTTTCAATGTAATCATTGCTGTTTTGTCATATTCAAAATTAAACATCATACTGCACAACCTGTAGGTGGGGTTCATCTCTCTTTTTTTCCAACAGATCCAAATGTGTGAAGCTCAGCTTTAATTAAAATCCTGAAAAGCCTCATTCTTGTTGTCTGCCTTGATGTTAAACCCCGATTGTTGCCATCCCTGATGGTAATCCTAATCTCATCTGCCGGCGCTCCCTTCACTAATCCACACTCTGTGTGTCAGAGATAGGGGCACATGGATGCAGGCGGCGGTACAGCATTGTCTTACTATGAACAATGGTGTGAAAGTCACAGTTCAGAGACCTCTGGTAAATGAAGACCGTCTCAACCACAAACAGACTGTGTCCACGCAGTAAACACAGTCTTCATTCTCTAAAAGGCTATCCGAAGAAGGCATTTCATAACCAAACCAAAATTCTTTTTTTTTGGGGGGGGGGGGGGCGGGGGCATAATCCCTTATTGTGTGTTCTCTTTCCTGATTATTGTTCCGGCTCTTCTTTGTGTTCATGTGATCTAGTCAAATGTTCGCTTGCCACCAGTGTTATCTCGCCATTCTTTCCAACTACTGCATCTCGTTCTCGTTGCCCAGACTGACCACATAGAGGACAGCTTGATAAGAGCACAAAGGCCCTGTTATCTGCAGAGTTCATTACACAGTATGTGAAAAGATGGAGTCCCACCCACACCCTAACCCTCAAAAAACACTATATAATTTATTGTACCAAGGATTTCTATGATAAAGTGCAGTTGCTTGTCAACCTTGCGTCACCACGTTGAAGATTTGCATATCCAAGCATGTGTGTGAGGGTTCTCCGAGCATATTTGTTATCAAAGGACAATCTAGACATTAATCCACCCTGCCCTTGCCATTCGATTTGGCCTGTGATCACAGCATAATGAAATGCATGGAGGGGCCCTTATATTTATCAAGGTGAGAAATGAGCTGTCTAGGGACCTAAGAGGGCCGTTACTCAAGGGAGAGATGGAAGAGTGCTGCTCCATGGCCCATGACAATCAATGAACCCCAGGGAGTGGACAGAACCAGCTGCTATGGGGTTTTAGTTTGCTGAAGTATTGAAACCGCAACTTACACACTGGAAATCATTTTCAGGTTGCCAGGGTTCGAACAAACACATTTTTTTTCCTTCTAAAAAACACATTTATGATAAAGGGTGACCAAACATGTACCAACCTCTCCCATGTCAATGATGGATAGAGGGGAAAAAAGGTGAAAAAAATGTTTGGAGAGGGCGATCATCAATCATCTCAATGACCCCTTAAGTCACCACCTCTCCTGCCTTGACAGTCTCTCTCCCTTCATCCCTCCCTCCTTTTCATGCTCAGTCTTCACTTTTACTCACACACACTCTTCTCAGTTTCTCCGACTCGCATCCTAATCACACCCTTACTCAGTTTCACTACGGTATTTTCCGCAGGTTAGACAAAACACATGGAGGTGGATGCACTGTTTTCAGTCCAAGGGGTGGAGGGTTGGGAGCTGATTCAACTCTGGTCATAGTCTCCACATAATTCAGCTCAGATGATCCTTGTTGTTCCCTGTCTCTTATTTATTCAAGTTAGTCCAGGAACTCATCACATGGTCGATTGGCTATTAGCTGCAGTGAGCCATTCAGTTCAGTCACATGACTGAGTCCAAATGCTTGCTTGAACAAGGTTGTGCCAATGTGTGGCACCACTGTACAGAATGACCCACATTGGAAGGATTGTTTGCTATGACTAAGACAGTCATGGAGACTCAGGCTTCCCCCAGTTTAGTAGGTTAAAGAAGAGACTATGTGAATGTGAGCACCCTTAAGGGTATTACACCACACTTGAACTCAAGCCCACATACTAGAGCACTGTCTGCCTGAGGCACCAACGTATTACTGTTCTGTTACCCCTGCTCAGCTGCACAAACAGAACATATACAGATGGGATGGCAGTGTTACTGATATACATAGAAAGTATAGGCTACCAACCCATCAGTTTGAGGCTTTATGACATTCTGTTGCCGTTTCAATTCTTATTTTGAGGTCCATAGTTTATTATTTGCAACAGAAATGAACTGATGCCGTTCTATAGCCAATAATAACATGGCATCTTGTGTGTTTTTCTGATTTTATGAATTGTTGTGTGGCTGCTTTTAAACTCTAATTAGGAATGTGTCAGGTAGACTACCCAGTTCTGTGAAATTCCCAGTGGTAAGTCAGCTAGCTAATGATGTACAAACAATCTCTTCACCATTTACCAGGTCCTCAAATATGCTCCTGTGAGTGTAGGCCATTGTGGGTTGCTAAGCTCTGGTTTCTGTAGTGGATGCCACTGGGAATGCAATAACTGCACAATGGTAGGCAACATGCTGCAGCAAAATGTTTACTCCCTAAAAATTCAGATGCTCATCAAGTAGCCAAGGCCTAAAGCTGATTGCTATTTTGCTCCACCAAAGAAGAATTGGGAAACTACAGGGATAATTGTTGGACTAATGTTGGACTAATGTTGGACTAATGTTGGACTACCTTTTGCACCTTCACCATGACACCCACTCTCTTGAGCACCTTGCCAGGCACACACAACTAAGGACTGGTTGGACTACTGTTTGCACCTTCACCATGACACTCACTCCCTTTAGCACTACAAGCGTCTTATGCTTGATCACCCTCAAGCACATTGGACTTTCTTAATTTAACTTATATAGTGTATTTAGTATTTAGTTTTGTTAGTTTCTTATCTTCTCTTCTACTGTCTTTATTGTACAGTGGAGTTTAGTTATATGTTTATACTTATACTAATGTTTACCATTTCTGTTGTAAGTGCATGTTGTGTGTTATGTCTGTATGCTACTGAGACCCTTGAATTTCCCCTTGAGGATCACTAAAGTATCTATCTATCTATCTATCTATCTATCTATCTATCTATCTATCTATCTAATGACTTCAGAGAAACAGTGGATAGAATCCAGGTTACCACTCTGTCTCTGTTGAGCTTGTTCGACAGTTATTTAATCAGTATTTATTAAAAAAAAAAAAAGGGGAAAAAAGAAGAGTTTCTTATGTTTGAGTTTACACTTTCAGGTCCCCTCCTCTAACCAATGCTTTATCTGACAGGAGTCGGGAAGTGCGGGCGCATGCGCAGCATACTAGTGGCGAGGGAAGGAGTGGAGAGACAGCATCAGCAACGGACGAACCAGCAAGTGCACATCTCTGCATTCAAATTATGTTACTCTCCGCTTTCTCTGATATTTAAGTATCGTGTTCCTGGACATTGAATGGCGCTGGTCACAGTACAGCGGTCGCCAACTCCCAGCACTACATCTAGCCCCTGTGTGTCGGTGAGATTTCTTCCTATCTGCTGATTTAGCCGGTGTGACTGTTGTATCTGCAGTTGTAGCCAGGTAGCTGGTTAGCTTGGTTGCTATCTTGGACGAATTCGAAGCCGCTTGTTCCAACTTAGCTTGTGCTGTATGCTTATGCGCATGCCAGTAATGTCAAGGCTAACATGGATTTAGTCATTTGTATTGTTTCTTTGAGTTGAAACATTATTGTGTCTTGAAACATACTAACGATTCTAAGCTATCTAGTACACACAAGTTGTTTGCATGTATTCAAACATTTGTATGAACGCATGGCGAGCTTGCAAAAAGTGTTTCCACTGGTAACATTTACTGTTAGCGATAGAAAGCTAACTAAGTTATTGACCACTTAGCCTAACAGCAACGCTGCTTTCATCATGTGGCGGGTTACCAGTTGTTAGAAAAAAGTATTTGGCGGATGGGGCGGGTAGCACTGTCGTAAATAAAGTAGCAGCTATGCTTTGTCTAAGGTTCGCTTGATTAATATGAGCATATACCGTAGAGTGAAATCTTGCCAGCTAGCTTGGCTGCATCAATAACGTTAGCTAACATTAGTGTTAGCTATCTTGGTGAATAACCGTTACTTTTGGTTAGGAAAGTACACCAGCCCATGGGTTTGGTAGCGTGTAGCAACAATACATCAGTTAACCTGGGTACCTTTTACTGTTTATGTATCTGCATCTTTAAGTTACTACATGTCTTAGGCTCTGTGTCCGTCCATATATCTCTTAATTGAGGAACCTCGCCAGCCAGTTAGCAGCTGAAAAGCCTGAGGAAGCATTTCTTCTCAACCGTATGAAGTGGTTAGCAAACCATGGTCGTGTCAGTCTGTGAGGCGTTGTCAGTGTGATAACGTTACGACCGTCAAGTCTGAGCCGATGTTGTACAAGTTGATCCAAGAACCAGTTACGATGAGTGTGAAGCAAATCTGACCTGTCTTGTTTAAAGCTATAACCTTAACGTGTGGACTGTGGAGTCTGTTGTACTATTCTGTTAGTTTACGTTAGTTCATTGCATTGGGAAGTTAAACCGAATTAACGGAAGTGTGACACACCATGTTCCTGTAATGTTGTCTGGTTTAATCACCATTGTATAGAGTTGGTACTATGTTTTGGTTGTGGGTCATTTAAGTTTAGACGCAATTTAACACGAAATCTTGGATCAGGTTCTTTGACAAGATTTGTGATATGACTTCAGTAGTACAGAAGTGTGTGAATTAGAATAGATTACCTGTTTTGGTTTCAAAAAGGATTAGTTTGAAGCTTAATGCAAGTGGCCTGTTAGTGTGCAAATTAGGCCACATGCCAAGTTGAATGATCTTTACTCATCATAATTGTGCCATGCACTTTTCACTATAGCAAGTGTAATTGACAAGCGTTTTAAGATGTCAGGAATTCACATTCGTATTCTGGGGTCTTTAAGGTCCAGTTTTGAAGTCTGGTAGACTCTGACCCAGTTTATGTAATGTTGTCTGTGAATTTACAATAGCATGTCTTGTCTTCTGCCTTTTACTTGTAATATTCCCTGTGGCGCCATGGATAGAAATCGGGTTGCGCGTGTAATGGGCTGATTCGGCCCTGAGGTGTCGATGATACCAGCTGCCCATCATGTGACCCTGGTGAGGCACCCATGTGAGTCATCTTGTGAGATGCCTGGAGTTTTTTTTCCCTGAGAAACACAACATCCCCAGTCCTGTTGGCCTGATTTCTCCTCAACATGCATGCTCTCCATGGGCCCACTGACTGTATGTCTTGGGATGGGCCGGGGGAGAGACAGTGGGCATCACATCATTGTCAGTAGACTGGCATGACGGATGCTGTCAAAAGGTGTAAAAGGTGACTCTACATCTCTGTGTGAATACTCTATTGAAATTAATTTAATAATCATTTTGCACAAACCAGCCTTAGCCTATTGCTCTTTAAAATGGTTAAATAAGCTAAATGACTGTAGGCTAATATTCAGATGCTTTGATGTAAGAGGCAGTAGGCCTACTGATTGGTGTCTCCTGACCTAGACCAAGCAGAGAAATCTGCCTGGCAGCACTGTGAATCCTCTGCTCCCATTGGTGCAAGAGGAAATCTATATGACACTCCCCGGCTCCTCCCCTGTCATGGTATGGTGGTAACCATGGCAACCCAGTTCACATAAGTATGACAGGCATTGACTTAGTGTTATGAGAAGGGAGGAGTCTCCTCACTGTGGGTTGATGGGTGGTGATGTATGTTTTTTTGCAATTGGCAAGCTTTGAACATAAAAACGGGTGTCCTGAGTGACTCATGTTCTTACCATTTCCCTAACTGCATTTCTGAAATTGCATTAGCCTTGCAGAGGAATCTGATCATCTAATTGTGAGCACACACTGGCTCTGTGCGGAGGCTCTGTCCTATGGTCCTGTCAGTGCATCTGGAGACCAACTGGATATCTATGCAAATATAGGCCTAATGAGTTTATACACCACCATTGATACTGGCTTGACAGTTGTACGTCTCTGTGTTGGTCATTTTTTCCTAATCATTTCTTGCCCCAGTAGACTAAGATGCATGCTGATTGTGCTTTTTTCAGTTAGGTGTAAATTACACCATGTAATGAGAGAGAGAGAGAGAGAGAGAGAGAGAGAGATCCTACTGAGCGATATATAGAATTAGAAATGAGTGATTCTTATTCTACGGGCAGATGATGAATATGGTTAACCTCATATAATTAGTATTCTGTGGTTAACCTTGTAGAATTAGAATTCTGTGGTTAACCTTATAGAATTAGAATTCTGTGGTTAACCCAACTCAGTGTTCAGTGCAGAGGGGTGCTGCTTTAGTGTGAGTGCTTGGAATCACAGCTGGACCAGCAGGCTGATCTCTGGGAGAGAGAGAAGGGAGAGTGTGCTCGATGTTGGGGATTAGCTGTAGCAGGCCAGGATTTAAACTCTGTCTATTCTCTATTCTGGGTGGGGGCTGTGGACGTCTTCATCTCTGATGCTTTCACCCGTCCAGTAACAATTGTTTGGGATTAAAGGTTTTGGACAGAGCCTGGTATGGCTGAAAGTGTTCAGTTATCCATCTAGATGAACTGGATTTGGTGGTGTTATTGTCTGAATCATGTAGGCTAGCCTACAGGCCTAGTGGATGTTGTTGAAATGCCCACTTATAGGTGCACTCCAGCCATACATAGTTGGTGAAAGTAAACTTTACGGTTTTTTTAATTGGATAGATTGAATGAGTGAGAGTAAAGTTTAAAAAAAATGCTATCAAAATCTACACACCTGTCCAACATTTTGTGGTAGACTGTGAGTCATTAGTGTGTCATCGTGTAGTACACCATCAGAAAAGGTTTTTGCAACATCACAAAAGTCTAATAAATTGGGACAGGGAGATTGTTAACTGCAGTGTAGTTATTGCATGTTTGCTAAGATATTTCAGTTAGGCTACGTCTGTTTAAAAATATTTGACATGATGTGTCTGTGCATCATCACATAGCTATCCAGTGTAATGTTTATTTTTTCCCCCTAGCAGCACATTATGATTTCCTGTTCTGTCCCGGCTCTGTATGATGACGTGTGTGGTGTCAGTGCTTGTGTGCTAGTACTGGTAGTTATGGTTTCCAGGCCTGTGTGTGTGTATGTGTGAGTGTGTGTGTGAAAGAGAGAGATTCCTCTGCTTGGGTGGGTCTGATTGGCTGTCTGTTTCTCTCTTGTGTGCAGGAAGCAGACAGCGGAGACGATGACCGTCGTGCTCAGCCCAGAAGGTAAGCTAACCAGATCTATGATCCAACACTACAGCAATCTAAAAGCATGCTAAAAGAACAGTTACAATTATGGTCCAATGGCCAGTTGGCTACCCATCCCACTTGGGAAGTAACTGTGTGTCTGTGACCCCCACTTCACCACTCATATCCTTCACACATATTAGCCAGTGTTCTGAGCAAATGCACTGTCAATCACTTTAGCCAGAGGCTGGGACAAATACAGGTCTGTTTGGCGTAGACTGACTTGAGTCAGTCAGTGATGGTAGATAGAGTGCTATGCACTCAGTGACCACTAGGGGGACTCTAGTCTACCACTAATGAGTGAAGGGAGGCCAGTCCGTGCTTCTGTGTTGGAATAATGAATCTTTCTCTATTGCTTTCTATCAATCAATGTATATCAGTTCACTACTTTGTTTTTTTTTTTCAGTCAGCTTACAACTTACAACTGATTTCCACGACTCTAGAGATAATACTGTGTACTTTTAAAATGGGCCATGCCTGTCCTAGTTGGTTATTACTAAATTATCACTATGAAGGAATCTATCGCTTTTGGTTTCGGGAGTATTTTTTCAAATTACAAATTCAAATTCTGACCCCATTTTCAAATATTAGTTCTATGTAAGTAATTTGATAAGCATCTGATTTGCAACCTGAACAGGAGGCACACAGTTCTACTGTAAAGGACCCTGTCTGCGTGACTTCGCTTGCGTAGTTCGCCGCGGGATATTTGCATGATGATCCTGATAGTAGATGTATCTGATGTGGCACAGCTTGTTTGTGTGTCTGTTTAGAGGAGTGCACGTCACACAGACACATTAGCTGTTATTGTTGTTGTCAAGCTGTTTTGGCAGAGGCCTCGATTTTTGCATCTTGTATGAATCTCATTAGAATCATCCAGAGTTGCATGGTACGCTGCGTGTCAGAACAGCATTGTGCGATACAGAACGGTACTCTCAGTGGTCTAGTCTAGCTAGCTGTAGTGGGTATACTGTGATGTAGAAGTTCGCCGTAGTGGGTATACTGTGATCAACCCCAAATGTTAATACCTATCCTTGCCTATTTTAAGTGGTTATACTGAGTTGATGCTTTTTAAGTGGGTATACTGTGTAGTCCTCCGTATCACGTACCCTACACCACTGGATACTCTCCACAAAGTTTGTCAACATAAGTGCTTGGCTTCAGCAGCCTGTTGCTGTATGTTATCAAGATGTGTGTCTGTTAGTACATGTCAGAGAAGCTTTGCTCAGGAGAGTTTCGCTCAAGGCAGAGAAGCTTACACACACACTGCTTCACTTGCTCGCTCACTCAGCACTTGACCAGTTATGCAACGCTGCTTAACCCCCCCATCCCCCACCCCTCCTCCCCTCTCCTTTACAAAAAAAGTCTGGCTGGCCTGAGAATGACTTGCATGACATGAGTGTTTGCAGTGCGCGACACATTACATATCAACCACCCCCAAGTCCCATTACGCTTCCCCTCAGAACTCCAAACTTCAATGCCTGCCACACATGTGGGCTCAATTATAGATTAGGTAATTCTCTGGTGAGCATGGTGTCATGCTGCATTGACCCCCACGCTGTCTGAGCACATTCACATCCTTATTCTCATTTGGCATGCCCACGCCAGTACCCCACCCCATATAACTACATGACCCTGTTTGACTCTATTACATAACGCTCGGCCATAATTAACTGTGTATTAAGTTGTGTTACGCTCCACATATGGTTTCAAGTAAAAACTGCACAGTGAAAACAAGCCTTCGGAAAACGTCATGCAACTTGACGTGCTCTGGTAAATCGCTCTGGAGAGCCCCTTTCTGGAGGGTGCAGCCAACCCAGCCCTGCACCTCAGCACCGCAGCGTAACGTACAGAGCAGCTGAAAGTTGTAGCCCAGCTTGGTTTCTCTCACAGACAGGGGTGAAGGGGATCAGCGCTTTTCAAGTGTAAATCTTGAGCTCTAATTGTTCCCATGCAAGCAAGGCACTCTTATGGGTCTGAAGAGGAGTGTGTGTGCGTGTGTGTGTGTGTGTGTGTCTCACTTGAGTATTCAGAGAGCCTGGGTCTGTAGGGATGAGCCACAGCACGCAGGGCCCGCAAGGCTCTCATCTTACGTCTGAATTTCCCACAGTGCAGATGATTTAAAATGTTAGGTTCGAGCCTGCACTTGTGGTGGGAAGACCTCAGGTAGCATGCGCTCCATGCAGATTAGTATCAAAATAGAGCGCTGCATACTATAGAGCTCATTAACAGTACTGTATTTATGTCCGTAGGAGCGAAGACTTCCAGGGGATATTTTTATGTGACCTTCTAGACATTGGCTGGATAGTGGATGCTGGCACTGTGCCTGTTAACGGCTGCTGTGGCAGAGCAGGTTATTCAAGCTTACTTCTCTGTGGAGGGTGGGCTACATCGCTCCAGCACACCGCCCCGGGCAGCAGGGTAGGGCTGGCTGGACCCAGCAGGCTGAGTCCTGTACCACCACCACCACCACCACTCCCTTTCTCTGGCAAACTAATTTCAATTATGTTGCCTTCAGTAAGTTTCTAAGCTCCTCCAGCCTGCGGGCTGCGTGCGAACTAGGATTATATTCTCTTTGCTTTCAGCTTTGCTGCCTTCTCCTGTCCTCTTGCAATGTATATGACATCTATTAATGAGTTCCTTTCTTGGTTTGACTGGTCTCACCCAACTTATGACATGTTTCACAGGTTTTGGTATACACACACCTGGAACTGAAAACTCATATTTCAAGCCAAACTGCCCATTCACCTGCACATTAACATTTTCACTTGGCCTGTTTTTGAAATGACAGTGTGTTTTGCCAGGTAGTCACTGTCATTGTGGGTGACTCTGTCATTGCTGTTCTGTCACAAGTACTCCTTAGCTTCTTAGCACTTGGGAGCTCTGCTCAGAAGCATTGGGAACAGCTGGCCTCCTTCTCCACCATGGCCTTGGAAGGGGTAGGGGTAACTGAAGGGGTTCTCATAATCTTGGGCAGACACCAACGTGCGACCTTTCCCAGAGAATTGCATGCAATAGGGCACCCGTTGCACAACTGCAGTTAAATGAATTTGTAAACACAACATGACCAACATGCCACATGTGTAGATCTCCTATTTCTTGACCTGGAAAAATGACAGCACTACGATCTGAAGGGTTACTTGGGGATAGACAAATAAGCATCACTCACAACATACCGACACATCAGTTCCCATGTCTCATGTGGTTGTAGTGTCTGTGTCTCTTTTTCATGTCACTGTAAGATGATCTGTGTTTATTTACGCGGTGTGGAGATGGTGACTGAGTACACAGCAGCATGTGACGGAGCCGTAACTAAAGGAGACAGGTGTGTTGACACCTCTTGTTATTGTGATGTAATCACCTGTGTGCAGGGGTGGTCTTGTCTGAACTCTAGGTCTCTAGTATCACTATTAGTCAAGAGAGAAACTTAGAATAAGATATTATCACAGGCTATGATAACGGTGGTGTCATGATGCAGCGATTCTGCAGTAATTGTCAAAACAGCGCACAGCGTTATATTGTCTGCCATAGAATTTGCCATGCGAAGTGCAAAGAGTCAATCCTAGGCATGGAGTTGGAGGACCGTGATGAATAACCAAAATGGTTAGGCAGATAAATGTAGCTTATAATTGTCTGCTTTAGTCATACAAATATATCACTATTTGGAATCACAATACCAATAATATATTGTGCAGACCTAGCAGAAATATGCCAATATCATTGTGTTGATTTTTGCATCCCACCCATAGCTGACTGGGAAGCCAGTTCTAGAGTCTTCTCCTCTGGCTGTTTTTCACAAAGATGCAAGGCTTTGTTTATCTCTGGAGCCCTTGTGCCCCACCCAGTGTAGAGGTAGATGTTTGCGATGCAACACAAATCATCTGACCTGCTATGTAAGAATCCTGGACTTGGGTCCAGGTTTTATTGACCTTTAACATGTTAATACAGGGTAGAGGTCTGCGCGGGACAGATTTTCCAGTCCCGCTCCCGCAATATTCTGTCCTCCTCCTGCAGTAATGTCTAATTATTAGTCCTGCTCCTGCCCGCATCTGCAACGTTCCCGTTACAGGGATGTAATTGAATGTCCCGCTCCTGCCTGCTAAAGCCTGCACAAGATATGCAGGCTTTCTTTAGAAAGGCACTAACAACTGAAGTAGCCTTGTGGTGCCCTCTTCCTCTGTCATGCTTTTGATTTCGACAACGGATTGAACACATAAACAATAATATCCATCAGTATCCATAGGCTGCTTTTTTTAGCTTAGTTTACCTTCATTAACCAGCTTCAGAGTCATTGGAATGGTTATATGACTTTTTTCGGGTTGAATGGTGGCCGTCTCGCTTCCCCCTAGCGCCTGTGAGCCGAAAAACCACCCTTGCAACTGTGGGCCGACGGCCTCAGTGTCAGGAAGTATAACGAGTGTAACGAATTGCTTTACTGCATTCAAATACACATACACGCCAGGCACCAGCTAGAAAAAGGTAGCGATGGAGTTTCTCAGCCATTCGTCATGACAGAGCAAGCGAAAAATAAGCAAAAACAGTAAGGAAATTGCCAATACTGCATAGTTTACCTTTAAACTCGGTTTTTTGTTATGCTGCCTAACAGAAAATCCAGCTCAACTGTAGCCTACTTATGTAGCCTACACTACTTTAATATTTTATTTTACACACATATTTAATTTGCGGGAGTGCCATGAATCATCTGTTTCTCCCGCACCCATAAACGCACCTCTCATCCCGCCCGCACCTGCAAAGAGCTTTCAAAACTTGTTCTGCGCTGCACTTTTTTTCCATTGCGACCCGTGGGACTCCCACGGGAGTTCACGCCTCTAATATAAGGGTGTCAAAGATCACACACACACACACACACACACATATATAAACCAGTTGTCATCAACTATATGTAGTAAGCAATATCTCTGTTTTGATCAGTTAAGTAAACCTACAAACCATCCTCAGGAAGGAAGATGCAGAAAAGGAATAGAGAGGGTTGAAGCTTAATCAAGAATTTTTGGTATAATGCTACACTGATAGCCATATACTCTCTATGCTAAGACTAATATAGATGGTAGGGTAGTTCAAGAAAGAAAAAGCAGTATGACGGCAGTACCAGATAAACCTATATGCTTTGTTTGCTCAGAAGAGGGTATAGTAATGGAGTTTATCGTCAAACAACAATCTGATACCCATGCAGAAAAATTATAATGACCATGATGACCCCTATGAGATCTCATTCTAACAAATCCAGCCCACAGCCTAATGTGGGTCTGACACTCCTTTGTTAATACCTACATCAACCTCTACTAGTCCTGGCTGATGACTCTGGGACAGACGGCAACCGTGTCAACAAACAGTTGGTCTGCAAACAAGGGCTAAAACTAGCTGAGCACTATGAACAATCTGTGTTTACAACAATGGCTTGGCTGGACCTGAATGGCCAGTAGACAGTGACTGAATTCTGAGAATGAAAGGCCACAGAAGTTGTCTGTAAATTTCCTTTGAAGGCTTAGCCAACATATATATTCAATTTCAAAATCCTACCATCCATTTTGCAACTGTGCAGCTTGAGATACCAGAATACAAGGGGAAGTGACAAGACTTACTACCCAGAATCCAAACAGCACAAGGAAGTCCAAACCTGTTTTGAAGAAGTTGACTGGTGCAAAGGCTGTGTCGGAAAAACATGCCCCTTTACTTGGAATTACTTTATTGACTACAACATGAAGCAAGTTGAATTGTTCCTCTCATATACATGTATTGCCAAGTCCAATCTCAGCTAAAGAGTGTAGGCTTACCTCCCTGTTTATCACCTATCATGTGAATATCATCTCCTTTGAGCACTTCAAGTAAACAGGGATGTTTTATCACTACTAGGCTAGAAGTCATAAATTCATAAGTTGTTGTTATTGAAAGGTATAGAGAATTGTATCACTTTACTGGATATCATTTTTACTGGATGTTGCGCTAATGCATGACCAAACAAAGTGTTGTCTTCACATTACCCAAGGCCACTTGAGGACTGATTTTGCCTGCTAACTTGGACAGCCTGTGTTTTCTATTCTAATATGATTCTCTAGCACTCATGTCTACCTGCCAACAGCGTCGTTCTAATGTGATTACCTGTACCAACAACCTGCTGTTCAGGAGATTAGGGAGTGCATCTCACCAACTCAGACCCAACATACTTTGGATTGAGCTTGTTGCCAACCAGGCAGCAGTAAGTTTATCTTTGCAGAGGGGCCACCAATTGGTTTTCTGAGTACCTTCGAGGAAACCCATCACGTGTGGCGCCAGCTTTTTGAGGCTGAATTTATCTTTTTTTGTTGTGTTGTGTTGAAACTTGACTTTTTAAAAAAGCTATTTATAGCATTGGACCCAATGTCCACGAGCCATCTAAACAAAAACAACAAACTGTACCATTACTCTCAAATTGTCTAGAGAGCAGTGATGGTGTTCCGCCTCGCTCTCCGTCGCTGCTTCAGGACCAACCTTGTGTCGTCAGTCTCGGGGCCCTGCTGCTCGCACCTCCCACCCCCCCCCCCCCCCCCCCACCCCCGAAGCACATGTCAGCAACTCCTCCCTCTTCAGATTTACCGCTGCAGTCCAAGTTTGTTAGCTTGCAAGATCTCCTGGTTGATTCAGAATGGGAACGAACGGGTAAGGTACAGCCGGCTGTGTCAGCACACGGTGTCTCTATTGGCGATAATCAGCATATGTCGATTAGGCCTACCATGTCAGATTAGTCCGTACATCTGCCATGCTGACATCCTCTTGATTTGACTTACTACACCGCTACCTCGATCGACTCTTTATTTTAACTTTTGAAGTACGGAGAACAAGAATACGTGAGTGTTTGGAGCTAGCGTTGGCTAATTCTTGATAGCGCAAGTAGGCTTCCATCGTCGCTTCTGTTTGTTGAAGTTATCCCGGTTTTAGTTTTACCTCGTTTTGATTAATGTCGGAAACGTGGACGCGACAAGGAGGTCTTGATATCACTACATGATAACTGCTCCGACTCGAGGAGTTAGTGAGAACAGTTGCTTTCCCATGGAGTAGCATAAAGAGAGCCTCGACTCAAAGGATATCCTGCGCCCCGTCCAGAAACCCTCCCGCTCCGGCTGCCTCGTACAACCATGACCCTGGGGACTGTAGCCTCCACTCGGAGCTCGGCACCAGGCTGCTTCTGCTCCTGTTGCGGGGCAAAAATGGTGCCATACTTCTCGGAGAACGCCGTTGTATCTCAGAACCAGATTAACCAACTGTGAGTATGCCTTGCCTTAGGATTTTAAAATACGTTTGCTATTACTTTAGCGATTTAAGCCAGAATTGCGGTGGTTAACCACACCTTTATGTTTTTTTAATTAACAGAACATAATATGATGTGAGATTTATGTAGTACTGATTAGGATGTTGGCCAGGTCCACTGCTCATTTGGTTACATTTTTAGAACTTGATGGAGGCAGTTACTGTTTTGTCACAATTGTAACATGTAACAATTAGGGGTAGGCCTTACAGTATTTGAAATTGCGAAAGTTTTTTTTTTCCCTCGGCGTTCCATCAATTTCCTTAACGTGATGCAACAGGATGCATCAGAGTTCCTTCCTCTTGTGAAATGTGTAGTTACAGCTCTGATTCACTCACCTGTTTTGCCGATGAGTCCATAGTCCCTCAGTGGGTCATTTCTATTACTGTCTATGGTCATACCCAATGATGTTCTTCCTTATAAAGTAAACGGAGGAAGCAATATTTAAATCCAACCTTTAATATCGTCTTTCGAGGAGATACGACTTATACAAACTACTTTTGTTTTTGTATTGTTTGAAATAATCTAGTTAAGCCATTCTCCCTGATACCAATTCAAGTACAGTTTTTAGCAACAATGTGGCTTTTGTGTGGGGAAACCTGGCTTGCTCTGTATCATTGCCATTCATCATTGAGCACAAGCATTGTATCCCCAGATCCCATCATCTAATCCCAGTAAGGCCAACTGAAATGGGTGATTTGAGACGCTGCTTTTTACAGAGGCATGGCAATATTTTTTTTCTCTTTCAAACATGGCTTTAGGACAATTGTGTATAGAATTCAACATTCCGAACTGTGTGTGTGTGTGTTTATCTCTGTGTGGGTACTTGCAGCAGCACTTGCATCCCACAGTTATGATGAGCATTCATCGCCTTAAATGAATGCCTCAGTGTACTCTAGCAGATCCCTGTGTGAAGCAATGGAGGGATAGATTATACAAGCCAAGACTACTGGGATCAAGAGTAAACTGGGCTCATTAACCTAATCCTGACAGAGAGGGGGGAGGAGAGAGTGGTTGACAGCAGCATCTTTGGATGTTCTGTGTGAAAGTGCCTCGCCCTCATCAGCAGATTCTGTGTGATTAGGAGTCGAGAGAAGCTTCTGTGGGAAACGCTGCTTCTGCATGATGCAGTTTGCCTCAGTGGTCAATGGAGTGATACATACACTCCAACTGTACCATTCAATCCAGCATTTATTTAATGGATTGCTTTGCTGCAGTGTGTGTACTGTATGTGCTAGTGTGTGCGTATATGTGTGTTTGTGAGAGTGGGTGAAATTAGCGGGGAGAAAAGCCTTAGGTAGGCTGTAATGAGTGTCCTCCTGTGTCCTTGTCCTGCTTCACCATCATGGAAATTTAGCTGTATGTGTGTATGTGTGTGAGGGACCCTCACCTGCCAGGAGCTGGGAGTGCAGTAACATGACACCTGTTTGCCTTTTCAGGATATGTAAGAGTTGGTCTAGGTTGGTCTAGCCACACTTTCACCTTAGTTGACAGAACTTGAATGTTCACTTTTTTTTTTAATTTTCTGATTTTAATTAATTAATTTTTTATTTGTTTCTTTTATTTATTTATTTGTTGATGCTATTTCCACACATGTTGGCGTTTATCTTATTTGGATAGGTAGTTTGGCCTAGTGGCATTGTATTGAGGTATGGTGCCTTTATATTTGAAAGGCCCAGACAAATAACCCACCCACACTGTCTTCATTAAAACACTTGTTAGGAGGAAAACATACAGGCACGTGTATTACTGTAACCAACACCAGATGCAACAAGCCCTGTTTGCTCTCTCTCTCCCTAGCTTACTTGCTATAAACTTTACTCACTATAAACTTACAAGACTTGGTTTGGTTCCAAGACCTGTCAGACAGCATAAACAATGATTCATAGGGGAAGCACAATATAAAATCCCCATGTATTTATTTAACAATACATGTGACCAGCATCTGATACACTATCGTCCTACCCTGATAAACTTTGTGTGTGTGTGTGTGTGTGCGTGCGCATGTGCATGTGTGTGCATGTGTTTTAATCGGGTTAAACATAGCCCAGCGGGATGTTTGTGCATCAGGCTGTAATGTCTAACCGCAGCTGGGGTATAATTGCAGGTTTTTATGGTTCCTACAAGGAAGTGTGATTGGGAAGACCGTAAGTCGGCCCAGGCTGCCATTGTTCTCCAGACCTGGCTGGACCCACCCTTAACGACACTGACACACACAAACACACGTGCAGCCTGGTGTTATTCCAGTAAAACATGGCTCGATAAGAGCGTAAAATGTGGCAGGCTTAAAAAGTGGGGGTGGTGTCGGTGCTTTCATCCCCAAATAAGGAAGTGAGATTTAGGTCAGTGCTGTATGGAGCAGCATGGGAAATGAGTAACTCTGTGTGTGTTTGTGTGAGAGAGTGTGTGTGAGGATGTCCGTTAACTCGGCCATATTCAACATGTATACATGTACACAGCCACTCAGGATTGATTGAAATGGAGTTGGCTCAGCTGAGATGCTGCTGGTCTGGTTTATCTAGGCTACCGGCAACACTGATTCAGTTCCACCCATCATTTAACCTACATAAGTTGAAGAAATACCGGTTGAGACAGCGTGAAAACCAACGGCAAACTCGCTCGGAGGTGTTTTCCATGTGTTAAGTGATTGGCGTGCTGTGTGAGGACCTCCAGACTGCAGTCCCATTGAGCTTCCCAGGCATCCAGCATCCTGACTTCCTGCTTCGGTTGGACTCATGGGAAATTCCCACCCCTTTTCCAAGAATAGTCAGGATGGAGGGATGGATGCCCCCCCCCCCCCCTCCCCTGCACAACAGGACTGCCCCTTGATTTGAAATGAAGAGTCCTTTGCTTCCTCATCCAGTCCTACATACTGTGATCAAACACCAGGTTTATTTGCTTGGTCACTTACTGTAAAACTTACCTCCCAGCTCCTCTTCTCTTAATCTGTCCCCGTGCCACTGCGCTGTGCTATATTTACCCACAGCTCTCTTAATTCACGTATGAGTGTGCGTGTGTCTGTGTGTGTGTGTGTGTCTGTGTGTGCACCCTAATCTGTATCTCGGGAGGTGACAGAATGCAGTGCTCAACACCACCACCCTCCCCAAGCCCTGTGTGTGTGCCTGTGCCTGCTCCTGAACTCATAAGGCCTTCAGCCGGCCCTCAGCCTGGGCCTATATTTATCTCTCCTCCCCACCAGAGACGGACTAATATGGGCAGGGACAGGTGGGGGTCAAACGGCTCCTCGCTGCTGGTTGGAGAGTGAGTGGGCCCTCTCTGTAGTTCGCACCCATCCCAAGGACCCCCTTACATAGTGATGATTGTGTCTGTGTCCTAACAAGTACCGCCTGGCGCTGGATGCCAAAAGATGACCCTGCCTCTATCTTTCTCTCCTCCCATCCCTCCTATCCCTCCCTCCCTCCGTGTCTTCCTCCTACTCTCTCCCACTCCCGTGTTGAGGAGTTCAGGCGGTCTGAGATACCAGAGTCTTCAATGAATCAGTCATTGGGAGTGAGCTTGTGAGTGAGTTTGTGTGTGAGCTTGCGTAT
>NW_027468598.1:25227261-25279761 GCF_046254945.1 Alosa pseudoharengus
ATGTGGGTGAAGGAAAGGAAGGGTTCAGTAAGAGTGCACAAACCACTCGCACTGTCAATAGGGGTGTGCTGCTTCTTTGTGTGGTGTAAATCTCTGCCTCTCTCCGCAACGCCCTCTCCTTTATGACCTCTGCAGTAAGTCAGTGGCACACACAAGCACACACACACACACTCACACTCTCAAGCACAAGCATATATTTAAATACACACAACTGTACATATGACACTTATACAGTTAAACTTACACACACACATATGCTACACACACACACGCACAAGCACGTATTTAAATCCACACAACTGTACATATGACACTCTCATACAGTTAAACTCTCTCACACACACACACACACACACACACATACTTAGCTGGTATAAATAGAGCAGATCAAATAGTATCAGCCCGGGCTCTCTCATAAGCATACATGTGTACTTTGGGTCATGAAGCCATGAACCACCTCGCCCTCTAGCTGTTTATACTGACCGGCCGGCCGCTGCTTGCCTCACGGTCAGACATTTATCTGGTATTTATTTATGTTCCTTTTATCGGCGGAGGGAGGGAGGAGGTCGATGGGTGTACGAGTGGGAGGGGGAATTCCCACTCTGGAAAGGATAGGTGGCCCACGTGCCTCTGTGCACTGGGAGGGTGGGGGGGGGTTGCACCTATCTTTAACTCCCCAAGGGGGGCCAGAGGTGCCCAGAATAGTGCGCGCCCCCAGGCAGCTTGATTTACGATCGGAAAAAGTGTGAGACAGAGAGGAAAACAAACACACGGACTGACAGAGGCAGGTGGACGGGCAGACAGAATAGAGGAGGAGGAGGGGGAGGAGGGGGGGGCAAGCGGATGAGAGGGCAATTAGACAGATATACAGCTTGCCCTCCCCCCGGAGTAAAGGATGGACAAGTGACCCCTTAGGGACAGGAAGGGGGTCAACCAGAGGTAGAGGAAGGAGTAGGACAGTGTGTGCGTGTGTTTTCCTGATTTCATTTCAAAACACACACACTCAAGCTGTGCACTCACTGAACCCTCTCATGCAAGAACGAAATGAGAAATTGCATGCAAACAGTAACACCCACACGCACACTCTGCCGTCACCAATTTTGCAAACAACTCTTAAGCGCAGATAACTCTGTGTGTGTGTGCTTTAGTCCTGCTGGGAGCCTGCTGGAGATGGCCTCTTAAAAAGATTGTTGGCTTGATGCCCTATCCTGGCTCCAGCTGTTTTGACCCATTTAGTTGATAGAGGGGTATATATACGTTTCTATGTCTGTCTAGTCTAGTCTAGATTGTGTGTGCGTGTGTACACACATGCTTGGGCTTGTATGGGCATCAACTGCTAGTGTATAACCTTGATGACCAGTAACATTGTAATCCAAGCCCAGCGTCCTGGCCTGCCTCTTGGGAAAGGATAAACCCTTTTCCCATGCCAGTGCCCTTTTTCCTCAAAGGGTCGCAGAGTGCAGCTCTAGCATAAACAAGCTCGCGCTCCCTCCCTCTACCTCTAGAGTAGCGTCGGCCTGATAATGTGAGCCTGTGAGCCTTTCAGATGGCCAGGGTCATCCGTCCCACTCACGCACCCGAAGCAGGCACAGGGAGGCACCTGGCTCAACAATATTTGCCACCCTGGGATCTGACCTACATTGGTCTCCGTGCTCTTGAGGCCGGCTTCGCGTGTGCGTGCGCGTGTGTGTGTGTGTGTGTGTGTGTTTGCTGGGGGGGAGGGGTGTTGGACTTGGAGCAGAGCTCTGGTCTCGTGGGAGCTAATCAGGGCATGTGTTGCTATCAGCAGAGAGGCACATGGCTCTCACCCCCCCCCCCCCCCCCCGTCATGGGTCCCTTCACAGACTCCTCTCAGTGGCCTAGAGACCCAGTGAGGCCCACTGATAACACTATCCACTCATACAAAGTGATGTTGAGCTGGTTCCATGACCGTATGCTTGGAGCCCTGTGTCTCCTGTCCTGACACACATGACAGCAGCCAGAGCAGATTTGGGGGATTGAATCTGTCCTTGTGGGAGTATGCGCATGGCATGTGGTGTTAATGTGTGTGTGTGTGTGTGTGTGTGTGTGTGTGTTTTTGCAGGCCCACGGAGCGGGAACGCACAGAGCGCCTGATCAAAATGCGCCTCCGAGAGATCATGATGCAGATGGACCTGGAGAATGTCACCTCCAAACAGGTACTGAGCTACTGGAAATGCACTTTTTCTTACCCTGTACTTGGAGCATCCACTCCTTCTCTACATAGTGTACTATATAATGCAACAGCACTTTTTTTCCCCTTAGTCTCTGATCTTTTATTTCTTTTGCCCCCTTTCTTCCTGGACTTGGATCTTGTTCAAAAATAAGCTCTTGGGAGAAAAGCCTGGTGTTCCTTTTTTTTGTTGGTTTCAATCGTCACAATTTAAGGAACAGCCACAATCAGACTAGCCCTCACACAGTGGAATATTAATTTTGGAATATAAATATTTGTTGCCTCGTCACTGTTGGAATGAGACAGCTACTGTCAACTTCTCTGTTTTTAACATTACAATCAGTTCAATTGCATTTGCTCTATCTGTCAGTGCTGACTAGTCTGTCTGTCTGTCATTGTTCCTCTCAGATCCGCACAGAGCTGGAGATGCAGATGACGTGTAACCTCCGTGAGTTCAAAGAGTTTATCGACAACGAGATGATCGTCATCCTGGGCCAGATGGACAGCCCCACTGAGATCTTTGACCACGTATTCCTGGTGAGCGTCCAGACAATGACCTCTTACCTCATATGTCTGTTGCTCTAGTTCCTGTAGATATATTCAGTGGTTCTCGTGAGTTAATTGATTTTTGTCTGGCTGCAGGGTTCTGAGTGGAACGCATCTAATCTGGAGGAACTGCAGAACAGTGGGTAAGTCAGACTTGTATTAAAACACCTATTCTTCTCCTCTGCTCCAAAATAGCTCAGCTCCTGTTTTGGAGTAGCCTGAGTGAGTCATCTAATCCGCCTTTCTGGGCCATTGGCAGGGTCCGCTACATCCTGAACGTGACAAGGGAGATTGATAACTTCTTTCCTGGCCTGTTTGAGTACCACAACATCCGTGTGTACGACGAGGAGGCTACCAACCTCTTAGAATACTGGAACGATACCTTCAAGTTCATCTCGAAGGCCAAGTGAGTATGCCATTTCACTTTGAACAACTTTTGCATTTAGTGCTTGTAATAAATAAGGGATTCTGGGTATTCTACACCGCTATGAAGATACTGTTGCGAAATGGTAGGCTACTATAAAAGCAATATAGTCAACTGAATGTGTTGTGTTTAACAATTAACTACCTTGGAAAAACTGACTAAATGATTAAATTTCCAAGCCAGTATCCCTAAGCCAGCCTCTAGATCTTACGGAACATTCTAGTAACCCTCGTTCCCCCACGCTCTCTCCTGCTCAGGAAAGCCGGAGCTAAGTGCCTGGTCCACTGCAAGATGGGCGTGAGCCGCTCGGCCTCCACGGTCATCGCCTACGCCATGAAGGAGTACGGCTGGGACCTGGAGCGCGCTTTCGACTACGTGAAGGAGCGCCGCGCTGTCACCAAGCCCAACCCCTCCTTCATGAAGCAGCTAGAGGAGTACCAGGGCATCCTCTTGGCCAGGTAACTCTGTCCTCCGCGAACGTCAGCAACACACACGCACACGCATGTACGCATGCACACACACACGAAAGCGCTTCACCTTTGAGCTGGAGGATTAGCTGAGCCATCTGTAGCTAGACTGCGTTGGCACAATCACCTGTTTGCTCTAGTGAAGGTCAACACGCGCTGGGATTAGAATTCCCACCCATAATTGAAGCATTGTTTTATATGGGGGAGACAATAGGATCTCTTGAATCTCGCTCCTATTCTTGAGTGAATCCAGGCTGTGGGAGTTGCCCCACGTCGTCTCTCCCACGATCGGCTGTTTGGTCATGCTTTCTTTCTAAGCTTGTGTTTGTTTTTAATGGCCATGCATACTTATCTAATATAATCTTTTCATGCAAGAGGTGGCAACTCTAAACTGAACACGTAGTTGAGGTTTGACATTAATGCTCCTTCGTGTGCTTCTCTGTTTGAAGGCAAGTTTTAGTCATGACGTTTGTAATGTCTGTTCCGTAGCAAGCAACGGCACAACAAGCTGTGGCGTTCCCACTCGGACGGCGACCTGTCCGAGCCACTGGTCAGATCCCAGCACCACGCACTGGATCACTCGGACCCCCTCAACAACAACGGCCCGGCCTCGCTGCAGCACTTCCTGGGCATGGCCGTGCTACAGGCCCTGGGCGCCGAGCCGCAGCTCCAGCAGGAGCAACTCGCAGACGGGGACGGTGTCGGCACACGCAGCCCCTCGCCGCCCACATCCAACGGCCTGTGCGACTCCGAGGAGCACCTGGCCACCTCCTCCTCCGTCTCCGTGTCCGTCTCGGTCTCCTCGTCCACCTCCCACCCGGTGTCCTCCTCCTCCGAGGACCCCTTCCTGCCGCCTCTCCCCCGGCCGCGGGCGGCCACTCTGGTGCCCAAGGCGCGGCTGGACGTGGCTGCGTTCATCGTGGCCGAGGCGGTCCCGGCGGCGCGCCCCCACCCCCCTCCCTCGCTCCACGTCCTGCCCCCGTCATCCTCCCCCGAGCCCCGGCCCGACAGCGCCGGCTCCGGCACCACCCACCACCACCTCCCGACGTCGGCCGGCGCCACCAGCCCTGACCCAACAGAGCTGCCTCTGGACGAGGCCGACGTGGCCGACGGGAGCGTGAGTGAAGAGCAGCAGCAGCTGGCCCAGGAGCCCAGCATCACTGACAGCCTGCAGCTGTCTCTGGACACTGTTAGCGAGGGCGTTGGGGGGCCTGGACTGGCCTCCTCCTCCTCTGCCGCCGACACGCCCATGGCACTCAGCCCCCTCAGCCCCTCGGACTCGGCCCTCTCGCTCTCGCTGGACCCTCACCATGGCGACGAGGATGACTATAACAACAACAATAACATCAGCAGCAGCCGCCGGCAACCTAGCGACAACACTGAGGAGGTTCCGTGTGGCAGCCTGCCCGAGATGACCACCCACAGCGGGTCATCCAGCCTCAGCACGGACAGCATCGACTTCTTCAGTGCCCGGGAGAAGTTCCTGGGGCTGTCGCAGGACGGCATCCCGACCCGGCCGGAGCCCTCCAGCTCCCCAAGGGCCGGTCAGTGCCGCTGCCCCAGCCAGGACCTGCCGCAACAGCCACAGGACGAGCAGGAGCACAGCCCAGCTCCATCAGACAACAGCCAGAGAAAGGTGAGACTGGCAACCAGAATTAATGTCGACTTTTTATTTGAAAACACCATGCCGATCATCAAAACATGTCTTGCTTTTACCTTATTATTTGTGTCTCGTGCATTAGTAATGTAATCATGGCATTAATTTCTTAGAAGTGTTAGTGTGAATTATATTTTGCTGTTTTGCTGACATGGTGACCACTGCCCCCTACTGGTAGCAATGAACTAAATGTTTATATAGAGTTGAACTGTGCATTTATTATTGACAGCCTGTATAGATAGCACTTTTAACATTGTGTTTTTTTGTGTAGGGTTCTCCTCAGCCCGAAGATGGCTGTAGCCCTGTCGGTGACCTCCACCCGGATAACGGCGTGTCGGTCCGGCACATGGTCACTGAGCTGGAGTCCATCTCCCACATCCAGCTCCCCCACCAGCAGCAACCAGCACCACGAAACCCCCAGCAGCCACCCCCACACAGCCCTGACAGTGCCCCCGAGCTGCCCTCCACGCCCTCTCCACCTCCCCCTTCTCTCCAGCCTCCCTCCCCCACCACCCCCACGCGCAACTGGGCCACCGGATCGGTGCGCCGCGTCCGCAAGCAGCTGGAGCAGAGGCTCCGTCAGCAGGAACTGGACTGCCCCGTGCCGGCCTGTGCTCCAGCGCCCGTCCCTTCCTCTCCTCCTCCTACGACGTCCTGCTCCCCACAGCCCGCCCCGTCGTCGTCGTCGTCGTCCTCCTCCTCCTCCTCCTCCTCCTCCCTCGGGCCCGAGCACCGCACCGCCTCACCCCAGCCAGGCGCTGCCGCCCTGGACGAAGCTTGCACCGAGCCAGAGGAGGCCCACTGCAGCGACGCTGCGCCTGTGGAAGAGCAGGATGAGAGACTCCTACTTGATTTGGACTCTGGTGCTCTCCCTGAGCCTCCCTTAATGCCATCCCCACCCCCACCACCATCACCACCACCACTATCTTCCTTCCCTGCATGCCCAGAGAGTGGCACCCACTCCCACCTCCCCATGCCCCCAGCCCCAGAGTCGGGCGTCCAGCTGGAGGGTGTGACGGAGATGGAAACGGACACCGATGGGCCGAGCTCGGTCCCAGCCCAGGCACCACAGCCGTACAGCCGTCTGGCGCGCAGCAGCGAGGACCTGGAGAAGATCCAGCAGACGCTGCGGGAGCTGCAGGCGTTCCTGTACGAGGCCGGAGGGGCGCGGGGCCCCGAGGCGGAGCCCGGCCAGGGCTCCTCGGAGCAGGAAGAGGAGAGGCCGACGCGGCAGCAGGGAGAGGAGCTTGGCTCGGCGCCGACCAAGACGGACAGTCGCTCCTCGGAGGCCCGCGGGCCGGCCGTGTGGCAGCGCGCCATGGAGATCGAGGCGCGTATCCGGCAGGCGGGCCTCACGCCGCCCTCTCTCATGAAGCGCTCGGCCTCGCTGGCCAAGCTGGACTGCCTGGAGCTGTCCACCCACGACCTCAGCAGCTGGGACTTCCACGCTGGCGCCTGCCCCGCCCCCTCCTCGGACTCTCATCTGCAGCAGCAGCAGCAGCTGTCCCCCCAGGTGCCCTCTCTGTCTCTCTCCGCGTCGCCGGTCCACCCCGTGCACGACGACGCCTACAAGAAGCAGCGCGTGCTGCACCAAAGCCCCCCCAGTAGCCCCCGGCCTGGACTCTGCGTCCAGGAGGATGTGGGCAGGACTGCCGTGAGCCCCTCTGGCCCTCCCTCCCCGCACCCCTGCTCACAGCACAGGTCCAAGGGCCGCCCCTCGGCTCCGGACCACGCCCACTCCCACCCGCAGCCCTCTCAGCACGGGAAGCCACACCCACTACGGCGCCTGCGTAAGGCGGCGGATAAAAAGCGGACAGTGACTGTGCTTTACAACACCATGTGACCCTTACCTGAGGCCCCAGAGACTGCACTAGGGGCCTAGCTGTGTGTAGAGATGTATGTTTGTGTGTGTGTGTACGTGTGTCTGCGTGTGTGTACATGGGTTATACATGGGTTGTATATATGCAAGTGTGTGTGCGTGGATGGATGGATGTGTGTGTGAAAGTGTGGTGTCGGACTGTTTCAAATTCAATCTCTGGATCAGTGTGGACTGTAGCTGTTTTTTTATCTGGTTTTTTTATCTGGTTTTATCTATTTGTTATTGTGTGTGTGTGTGTGTGTGTGTTGAACAGAAGGTGGTGTCCCAGTGAAATGAAAATGAGGCTGTTTTTATCATGCACTTTATTCTTTCCTTTAGTTTTTTTTTTTTTTTTTTTTTTTCATTTTTGTTGTATAGGTTATGAATAAAGTTTTAGTTATTGCCTAAGTTTAAATGCCTAATCTCATTTTTTTGTTCGGAGATGTATGTATTTTATACAAGTTATCATTGCCGAGGTTGGGCCTTAGGGTTTAGGCATAGGTTTTGTATGCAGATGCTCCTGTATGCTCCAACAATATGACTGTTTTTCAGTGCAGCCTCACCTTATTTGTTGTGTGGTGCTTTTGCGTTCCCTGGTGGACAGAGGTGTTACTGCAGGGAGTGTTCTTGAACCAGCCCCAATGGTTTAACGGATGCTCTCTTTTCATTCATCTAAGAGCCTTCAGAGTTTGCCATGCAGTGCTTCCTTCCAAAAATGCATCGCTTCATTCCCAAGCTCATGTATTTAACGCCTGGCATTTTAACTGCCCTTTCTCATCTTGTTAATTAACATTACCCCTGAGCTGGGTCCCTTGCTGTCTCAAAGAATTAGTGCGTTATAGATGTTACAAGCTTAATTTAGAATTGCTTTCAAATTAATTAACCTGTTCTGGGAATTACTGCAGTAGATTGAAAGCAGTGACTCGTCTGGCAAGTGTAGCCTACTGACAAAAAAAGAATATAGGCTCTTGGTTCTAATACAAACCCGTTTTCTTTAAAGGTATGGGCAGCTTTTGGTTGATAAATCCTATTGCCACTCGTCACTCATCATAAAACTGATCCTAGTCCATAGATTCCGTGCGATCTATGGTGTGGGTAATTAGTGTAATGAGTGCTTTAACATGTGCTCGGAAAAGCGAGATTACAGGTTGGGTGTTGATGAGCGTTCACCCCTCTCATCAGCAGTATTAACAGAGTCGGGGTGGGCGTGGAGCTGCGGTCGGGTTGATGGATATTATGCTGACGAAATGTGCTGTGGCGATGGAGCCGGAGGGAGTCGACGGAGCTGTTGCATACTGATGCTCTCTAGCGCCTATTTGTGTCTCGGGTTTCTTCAAACATTCACTTCGGCGTCTTTGTGCCGAGCTCTCTTTTAAAGTCGTAATGTTATTCATTGCCGGTGACTCCGTTGTGTGGCAAATCTACTTCCACAGACTGCTGATTCATGGGGAGCCAGTCGAGTCACGGACCGGTTCGTTTGAACATTGCAGCACTTTTTCCTTCTATCGGTCCCCTCTGAAATGTCAGGACCCTAAGGTTCGTGACGATGACTGACGTTTACCGTTGCGCCTCCTAAGTGACAAAGTAGGCTATTGTGTCGCAAAAATTGGGGGAGGTTGTGCAAGGCACAACAAACAAGAACAACATGTTTAAAATGGTTTATTGACCAGCAGAGCTCTACAAAACATGTTATGGTTACATCCTATGATCGTTATCCAACTGCAACAAGTGCCCTCTGGACATACTGGGTAAATCTAGCGTCCAACCATTATTTCCTCCTCACTCCATCCAATACATGTATCAACATTTACAAATCAAACCACACGTTCGAATACACTGCCAATAAATAAATTCTACTAACCCATTCCATATAGACTGGTACACCACAGTTTCATTCATTGCAAGTGCATGGGGAAAAATTTGACCCTAAACATTTTCTCATTACATTGCCTTCAAGAAGCAGTAGTTCAGCACATATATTACATCTAATATACAATGCTGCAAAATCTGACATCCATACTAAATATTAGACAGCCCTTTTCTTAGTCAGTGAACTAAAAATACAGCATTGTATCACTTCTTTCAGTTTGAGTATGTTGTGCTTAGTTTCACCGTCATCCATTGCTCTCCCTTTTCTGGCTAATGTAAGCCAATGGAAAGCTCTATGGATGTTAAATTAAGAAAAGTGTATCCAATGTGGAAGAACTCATATTCCTTTATCTGAGGTATCATCATCCCCTAACAATATAATATTTAGAAGGTAAAGACCAGAGAGACCAACATAGCACCATTTGTAATATACAAGTAGGAACATGTATTAAGTCAGGATAAGGTCTGCTTTTGTAATGCATTGAATTTAAATGGTGAGAACGAGGAGATGAGACATGTTTTGACTTTTCAGCCGACTGTCACTCTAAATATCTAGACGTTTTAATTACACAAAAAGTTCCAACTTTCCATCTTTTTTCTTTTGACGGTAAGGAACATCTGTTTCACAGATAGACGAGGGCCAAAAGACACTGGCAACATGTCATGCTGACACCATCTTGGACTAAGATTAGCTGCCAACAGACCTTCCTTCCCCTTTGGAAACAAAGCTAATCATCTTTTAATGTTTTCCTTAAAATTAACAGTCATCACAATTCAACCACCCATGTACAAGCTAAATACAGTACAATCATCATTTGTGCAAATAATGACAAAAACAGGATATTACCCATTTATTTTAAAAGTGATAGATTTATGTCAATATTGTACCTATATTGTATTGGCCACACTTTTGTCCTTGACCATGTCCTTTAAGTGCCCAGTGGTGTCCGTACAGAGTACACCACTGTACACTAGATAATGGCTTCCAGAGTGATGCTTAAGTCAATAAACCCAGGAGAGATCCGGACTTGATCTACTCACTGTAGACCAGGCCAGTCTAGAGATTGCTCAGAAGGATATTCTTCCTCCCCCAGGTGTTCTTTTTTTCTCTCTGTTCGCATTGTTGTTCCGGACTCTGCTGGACACCATGTAGAGGTTGTGTGTGTGTGTGTGTGTGTGAGTGTGTGTGTGTGTGTCAGTCAGCCAGCATCTGAGTAGCTTCTTCCTCTGAAGGAGGAAGAGGAGGAGGAGGAGTGGCGGGTGAGGAGAGGGGGACAATAGGTGAGGAAGGGGCAGAGGTTGACTCACCTGTGCACCCTTCCCTCTCTCTCTCTCTCTCTCTCTCTCTCTCTCATTCTCTCATTCCCCTCATCCTGCACCAGCAGCCCAGGTCACCGGTGGCCCCGCTGTCTCACTTCTCGGTGAGCGAGAGCCGGATGATACGCTGGAGCTCCTCCTCTTCCTGTCGCCGGCGCAGCTCGGCCTCCTGCTGCTCGCGCGCCGACAGCTCCATGGCCAGACGCAGCTGCTCGTCGTAGCTGTGCGACGGCGGCTTGCAGGGCGCGGGGCAGCGCCGTGGACTAGCCTGGGCACACGGCTTGTGCTGCGGCGTCCTGCAGAGCAGAGGGATAGGGATAGAGAGAGAGAGAGAGAGAGGGAGAAAGGGACGGAGTAAGAGAGGGGGCGAGAGAGAGGGAGGGAGGAGGACAATAATTCAAATGGAAGACAGAGGGCTAGGGGAGAGGGAGGAAAAAGGATAGAACATGAAGGGACAGACAGGCATTTCCAACTTAAAAAGCTCAAAATGCGCAAGAAAGTTTTTGATGTGAATGTAAAAATAATGGACAGGTTTTGAAGTTGGCCAACAGGGAATTACAGCTCCTTCTCTAGATGCTGACAGCTAGATGTACTGAAGCTACTAAGAGTGTGTGTGAAAGACTGCAGGCACTGCACACAGAGAGCAAACAGTGGAGGAGAGAGGGAAGCCGGCGGAGTCGGTACAGGGCTGATCCGGAGGGAAATTAGGAGTTTTGGCGGCGCGGAGAGAAGAGTCAGCATAAGCAGTACTGTTCTGGGGGGGCAGAGGCGGGGCGGGGCGGCCCCCATGTCAATAGTTACATTGTGTGGAGTGCATGCAGGATGTGCCCTTCCTGCCGTGTGTGCGCGGGACTCGGGACCGCCGAGTCAATTCGGGGAGTGAGGTAGTGACTGCGGACCTTTCCACGCGACCGGGGTCGCAGGAGAGCGGGTGCGTGCCGGGCTTGCTGTTTGTCAAAGCCTCCCAGATGGTCACCTGAAGGAGGAGAGGGAAGGCCAGAGAGAGGAGAGAGAGGGAGAGAGGAGAGAGAGAGAGAGAGAGGGAGAGGGAGAGAGAGAGAGAGAGAGAGAGAGAGAGAAGGAGGGGGGGTACAAGCACAGAGAAATGCATCATTTCTCGGGGCGGATTTATAGAGCTTTGTCCGAGGTACACAGATTACACATCGACTGCCTCTTCTCTTTATTTGAACAGAACAGAGGCAAGCCACTCAGAGTTGTGGAGTAGCAAACCACACAACACCTGGAGCACTAGCACAACACCTGGTGGTCATCAGGCCTCTTTGTAAGAGCACTTGTCTCTCAACACAAAGACTGTAGATTTGAGCCTTAAAATATGCTACAGACCAAGAATTGCAAAGCAGTAGACACACAGACACTAATACTTGTGCACTGGAAGACCATTCGGCTAAGCCTACTGTGCACCTACATGATGAAATGGTAAAGTCAGAACCAAAGATCTTAGAGCAGAGCGCTCTAGATTCTTTGGTCAGAACCATCACTATATTCGGTTGTTAAGTCCGACGTCACGGGCACAACAGCTTTTTGGGCAAAAAACATTTACTAGCGCAGTCAGCCAGTTGTTGTAAACCTTGTCACCATCACCTACGTTTTATTGAGGGTAAAACAAAGCCGGTTAACTCTAACAGAGCAATTACTATAGCTGTGCAGCCAGATAATACAATCAAGAGTTACGTGCAGGCTTCCGCGAAAAATAGGATTTTATTAGGTTGAGGAAACAACCTTAAAGGCTACACTGAATAGCGGAAAAAAATAGTTTATTTTACTGTCTATGGAGAAAAACGAGCGGCTCTGAAAGCCGTTGGACCCGGAAAAAAGATTTATTAGCCTATTATTGCATCATCACTTAATAACCGAATAGAACGTGACATGTACAAATTGAATATAGTATAAATTAATGCATACATCAGGTCACCATAACAGTAAAATCCTAACTGAATGAACACATAGTAATGCATGGCCACAGCTGGACGTTGATGATCATTAGTTCCCAAGATGGAGAGATGCTGACCTGGTCGTACTCGGAGCCAGCCTCCAGTAGACTCTGCTGGATGGCGAACTGCAGCAGGTCCTCCTCCTCCTCACGCATGTTCTCCCTCTGGTTCCCCCCCAGCACTGTGTAGCCTGCAGGGGCCTCGAACACACACGGGGAGATCTCGCCGCCACGACACGAGGCTGACACGTCAAACACACACACACACATATACACACACATATGCGTGGCGCACTCACACATGCACACATATAGATACAACCCCCCCCCCCCCCACACACACACACACGGACAGACATACACACACAGACACAGACACACACACACAACAGTTAACAATTAACACATACTAATTAAATTAATTAAGATGAGGGGTCACAGCAGTCAGCTTGTTGTCAGCCGTCTGATGATGTATCACATGAATCATTTGACTGCTGGGATGAAGGATGGGAATGTCAGTAAAACACACAGTCTAATGCACTCCAGCTTAATTGCTTTAGTTTCTTGGTAACTGAGATAACAGATGGATATGGCCTCTCCATCTGTTACAACAACAAAAAAAACCACTGCGGTATGCGGTAATCAGGGGCCTATATTACAAATAAAGGTCAACATATCCAAAGGCATGTTTGTTTGCTGGCTTGGCACACCCTAACAACTGCAGTCGAGCATTTATAAGCAATGTCATGATAGTGGTCATCAACTCTTTAGCTCAAACCAGAGTTTTCCGATCCAGCTATGAGTGCATTCACAGGCTTGTTAATCTGGGGCGCGGTGCCCAAAACCATTACAGGTAACAGGTTAGCAACAATGGTTTTGGGAAAAAAACACTGACTGTTAATCTGACTATAATCACAATTGTGAATTCCGGTAAATTAAGTAGAAGTATATATACTCTAAATTAAGTAGAAGTATATATACTCTTTTGATCCCGTGAGGGAAATTTGGTCTCTGCATTTATCCCAATGCGTGAATTAGTGAAACACACTCAGCACACAGTGAACACACAGTGAGGTGAAGCACACACTAATCCTGGCGCAGCGGCGCTCGGGGAGCAGTGAGGGGTTAGGTGCCTTGCTCAAGGGCACTTCAGCCGTGCCTACTGGTCGGGGTTCGAACCGGCAACCCTCTGGTTACAAGTCCAGAGTGCTAACCAGTAGGCCATGAGATGGTATTTTTATAAAGATGCCCATCAGGGAAATAGTTTTGTCTGTTTCTGAAAACTCTGGCCTGAAAACTCAGGAATAGTGATGCTACTTTCTAAGAGATGCTAAGAATTGATTGAATGGCAGTGCATTTTGATCTGTTATCTCAAACATAACCTTCTTGGGAGTAGGTTAGTTGTTCAGAATAAGTTACCATTGCAATCCAAACTCCAAAATCCTGCTTCGTAATAAAATAAAAGCCCCTGACAGGATATCTGACATGAGAACATCCAGTCAAAGTTTTAAGGATTATGCACGGTTTAAAACCAGAGAAATACAACCATATCACTAGTAACCAAAACACACACACACACACACACAGACACACACACACACACACACACACACACACACACACACACACACACACTCAGCAATGTGAAAAGCGGAGCAGGGTATCTCACTGGTGGAACTGGAGCTGGACACGCTGGAGCAGTCGCTCCCTGGGGACGGCGTGTCCGTCCTGAGGCCATCCTTCTGGCCCTCGGGCTCAGCCTCGGCTCGGTTGGCCATTGCTGCATCCTCGCAACCGTTCAGGTTCCCAAAGGTGATGCGCGCGTTCAGGATGTGGTAGATGGGGATCTCTGGAGAGGGGAGATGGGGATGTGCGTCATGGCAACCCGAGCCCTCAGCGCCCTCAAGCATACACACAACACACTTGAAAACAACCATAGGGATGGACAATGAACACACACATTGTCCATACACACACAATGAAGTCTTAAACATGTACACAGATTCTAAAGACAGAAAGAACACTGAAAGATATGTAAATACTCTTGTATGTGGATAGACAGACAGACACACACACCACACACGCACAACACACACAGAAACTCAAATGTTTCACACTCGGACGTGTTTCTCACCGATCTTTACAGGGAAGCCGGGTGGGAGGCGGAGGGTGATGAAGTCCCTCAGCTTGGCGAAGAGGGCGTTGGAGATGGCCATCAGGTCAATGATGGGAGACACCTGGTCTGCCAGGGACAGAGGGTGGGACTCACAGAGCCACAGCTTCGCCTTAAACCTGGAGGAACGTAGTAACACTTGACACAAACACACCAGACTGATATAATGAAATGCGTATGTATGACACGCCAATGGCCACTAGCGTGTTATCTAATGCATAATAGTATTTTGGCATGTTTATCAACGCCATAACCCTAACCCTAGAGGCCGCCATATACTTGGTGTTGCATACACACGGAAGTGAGACGATAAGTGGCGTGTCTACGCAGCGTTGACATACATGCAGATAGCTCAAAATGTGTGCAGATAACACACCAGTTGGCTATTTTTGAAGTGGCGTGTATGTTTACGCAAAGCCATGACGCCACGTTGCAGACACAGACACAGTAACACTTGACAACCTGCCCTCATACACAACAGGATGCACGAGTGCAGAGTGTTGATGGGTGGATGTGGCAGACACCACCTGTCCAGACTCTCACCTCTGTGTCTTGGTGGTGAGGTGGCAGGGGTGTCCGATGTCTCTCTGGCCCAGGGGCAGGCTGGGGCTGAAGTACTCCTCGGCCGTCAGCGCCGTGGGGTTGGTCACCGAGCAGGACATCTGGGTCTGCTGCTGAGAGAACAGTACAAACACTTCCAATAAAACCACCCATCAATACTGGATACTGAATACATGGACGCCAGCTGAAGAGACCAGCGGTGGCAGTGGTGGGTGGAGGAAGTGGTTGGAGGAGGAGGGGGGGGGGGGGGGGGGGCTTTTTTTTATTAGTTTGTTTCTTCTAGTCTCGCTCACATAAATATTGACAGCAGGGAGAACGAGTGGTGATTCAGTGGCTTTAACGAGCACATTAAGCAGCGGTGTAATGAGGCGGGAGGTGAGATGGAGGAGCGGGGTTGCGTCCACTCACCCCGTTGTTGGGGCCCATGTGCTGCTCAGCGATGCCCAGGAAGGACTGCAGAGGCGTCTTACCGCCTGAGGGGAGAGAGAAAAACAAAAGACGACAGCGGAGAGTGGATATTACCGAAAGGAGCAAGCACAGACACACACACACACACACACACACACACACACACACACACACACAATCAGCCTGGCTAAGAGCAGACTCACAGGCACCTGGTTTTTCTCTAGATTGGGAGGGACTGACTTTATGTGGATCTTAAGTTAAACCAACCCAAGACTTTGGGAGGACAATCCACGAGGGACTGACTGCAGAAAACTGCCAGCAGACACAGAGGGAGACAGAAACAGAGAGCTGGGAGAGAGAGAAACAGGGAGAGAGAGTGGGAAATAGAGAGAGAGAGAGAGTGGGTAAGATTGTGCTGAGTGTTTGAGGAGTGCTGCTCTGAAGTGTGTGGCGCAGAGCAGACTTCACAGACGACTGCAATGTTTGCCCGGGGCCATTGGTTGGTGCTGCTGGGTAGCTCTCAGACGGGAAAGGAGAGCGAGAGCGTTTGGCTCGCCAGCTGAGGCACAGCCTTCAAGAGAGCAGGCATTTATGCGCATATGGTCCCACCGTACTGAAATAACATTTGCAAATGAGGGCATATGGAAAAAGCAATACGGCCCATCTCTAATGGTCTACAAATAGCAACTGCTCACAAACATAACAGCAATATCATTATTACATCAGACAGCGTATAGTGAGTTGCATGAGGGAACTAGACATAATTGTTTTTTAATGGAAATGTGTGTGTGTGTGTGTGAGTGTGTGTGTGTTGGGGGTTGGGAGGCTGCAGTGTCTACCTTTGGGTTTGGCTTTGAGTGGTTCACTGAGGTGATCTGTTCGGGTCCGGGTGATCAGCTCCACGTTCGAAGCTGCATAGACCTGTGTCACACACACAGACACACACACACATTTCCATTAAAAAAAACGTTTGAAGCTGCATAGACCCGTATCACACACACACACACACGCACAGACACACACTCCTCTGATTAAATGCGATGAGATCAAAGCAATCCCTGGGTGACGTTTTTGTGCCTGAATAATGCAGCAGCGTCTCCTGATGGTGCACTATCCCTTTAAGAGTAGGTGATGTCACCGTGCAGAAGAGAAAAGCTATTATTTCACCTGTCTGTCACTCCCACCCCTTCTCCTCCTGCATGACTGATGGCTGTTATGAGCGATGTCACCGAGAGCCACTGCTAAGGTTTTGCTCAGGCTTTCAGGTAGCCGTTCAGGTCAGGCTATAGAGACAGCTATTAAAGTATACTGTAAAACCAGAGTGTAACAGCTAAAATGTTTGATCTCTCTACCTGAAGAAGAACTATGTCACAGAATGTGAGTACCAGCCACTGACTGATGATGTGAGATGTTTGTTGTTGTTTATGTCTTACTTAACAATATTCTATTTATTTCACGTATGGGAGAGATCCTTTGATCTCCATAACTGCTGTTTGATCATCCCTGCACTTTGAGCAGCTTTTGTCACTGGCACCTCACCATCCACTACCTGTTCAAAGCAGACATCTCTCACACACACACACACACACACACAGAAACACACACACAGAGAAACACACACACACAGAAACACACAAGGATGGACACACACACACACACACACACACACACACACACAGAGAAACACACAAGGATGGACACACACACACACACACACACACACACACACACACACACACACACACACACACACACACACACACAGAGTAATAGATGTAGAGACCTGGGTGGATGTCTCGTACCTTTGACTCGTACCCATTCACCACCTCTGTCTTCTCACTGCGCCAGCCCAGGATGCCCGTCTTGTTCCTGAGAGAGGGGGAGCCACACACGCACGCAGGGTGAGCCGATTAGATGGCACTGTGGTTTGAGGTTGGCACTCCCTGTGCCTCGGCTAAGAGGGCGATGTCTATTACTGGCACCCAGCACTGGCACCGCTAGGATGTATGCAGATAATAAAATAATTTGCAAGGGATGTTTTGGCCTCGGCTCAAACGAGTTCATCTCACTGTGGAGTCCAGCCGGCATTGCTTCTCACCACTGCCCTTGCCTCTCAGAAGTGTGTAAATACTGTATGTTTGGGCTGCATGAACTTGGAGGAGATTGGACTAAGGATCTGAGGATTTTCTTTGCTCATTTTTACAGAGCTAAATGTGCTACTTTAAACCCCCCTAATGGAGGGATCATTTTTTGGTTACAATTTTGAGGTAGCCAGCTTTCATCTGTGAGAGAGCCTTCAGAGTACAAAGAAAACTTTTGCCGATTTTTATTGTTCATAAAATTAACAATTACAGTAGACTACATTTAACACACTCAAAGGAGACTTTTACCAAACTTTCATACTTTGAAAAATGAAACAATTAAGAGGCTGGTTTCCCCTCTTTACCAGTAGACTACATTTAACATTGATATCCACATGACTGTGCTCCACACGTACTGTAGCCTAGAAATCTAGACGCACCCTAGCGGCAGCAAAGTCTAGCAACTCTCCGTTGGCTTGCAAGCTGGAAAAATTAAACTTCGATAGGGCCAATCACATTGTGTATAGAGTCTTTAGGCGGGCTTAACATAATGATTGATGGCAGAGTTGAAACGGTTTGGCGTGAATTCCCTGCTACTTGAAAACAAAGAAGGTGGATGTTGCTGTTGGCGAACAGCGTGACACAAGTTAAGCTTTTTTTAAGTTGGCCTAAATTTGAACTAGCCAACTAGCTCCGCTGGTGGGAAAACGCATGGGAGTCATGAGTTGTAGCGCTATCCTATTGCATGCAGAGGGAATGTGAAAGACAACCGATTATCCCGCCCCTCGGACTGAGCACTGCGAATGGTGAGTCCCCAGACCCTACATTTTAATGTGGGTCTGGCTGGTCATTTAACACAAACAACCCTATGACATCCTCCACGCGCCTTTTGCCTTGTGCCTCTCACCTCTCGAAGGCGATGTTGCGCGTGTCCAGCTGGGTGGTGACCACGGGCGCTCCGAGCCGCGCGGCCACCTGCTCCTCGGTGGGCTGCAGCGCTCCGAGCCCCAGCAGCCCCAGAGCCCCCGTGGGACCCCGCCGCGAGGTCGGCGACGACGCCAGCGATGACATGCACAGCGTCTCGCAGAACACCAGCTGTCGGTCGTGGTCCACCTCCATCACCACGGCACTGGAGTCTGAGGGACGACAGCCCAGATGAGGAGAGAAGAAAGGGAGAGAGAGAGAGAGAGAGAGAGAGGAGCAGGAGGAGGTGTCCCAAGGGTATTCATCAATCAAGGCCAGTTGGTTGGTGTTAAATCAACTCGGACAGCGTTGAGAGCACTATCGGTGTTGTCCCCTGTCCGCCCCTCAGCAGAAATCCAGTGTTCTCCCATAACCTTGATGGTAATTTAAAAGTAACCCCTACACTCAAACTTTCTGTTCTCAAAAGTTCTGTGAGAAAAGACTCTACCTCAAGGATCAAACCCAGCATCGCATCTGATGTCTGTTTCTGCCCATCCATGCGTCACAACACAGCCCAGCTTTTGTTTATCTGGCTACTGTCAGCTACATCACAGCTACTGGCATTTCAATCTCCATTTCAATCTCTCTCTTCGTAAAGTATGTACTATATTTTCCAAATTCTTAGCAAGCCCTGAACTGACTATGAGAGTTAGCAGTGATTTAAGAGTTGAGGATGTTAGAGGAGGTTTATGGAGGAGGACCACACCTTGGCCACGGAAGATGAAACTGCGGTTTCCCCTCTGCCAGGTCATCTGATCGAAGCCCATGAGGGTGGTGTCCACGCGCAGACACTGACCACTCTTCCACACGCGGTACGTATCACTCGGGCAGATACGAGACACTAGAGGGACTGAGAGAAGAGGAGAAAAAGGGAAAAAAAGGGGGGAAAAATCACTCCTACAGACCTCATAAACATTTAGAAGTGTCCCATGAAATTTAATACAGAGGAGGGTTTTCATTATTTTTTTTTACGTACCCCAGCTTGTAAACTCCCATTTCATTTCGACATAAAAATCCGGGGCCTGAGAAAAATCCAGAGAGAAATAATGAGAAAGAGAAGAGGAGGTGGAGAAGGAGGAGAGAGCGAGTGAGAGAGACCAGAAGATCAGAGCAAACAGGGAATTATAGGGACTGAGGCCATTTGAATGTGAGTCGCACAGGAACTGCTGGACAGTGACAGATGGACGTCAGGCCAGAGGGGACATTAATAATACAACCACGGCACAGAAGCGAGAGAGAGGGGGACGTAGAGACTGAGAGAGAAGGAAACAGTCAGCGAGGAGAGAGAGAGGGAGAGAGAGAGAGAGAGAGAGAAAAGGAGAGAGGGGGGGGGGGGGGTGAGGAGGCTGCTGGGTGAGGATGAGTGATGGGCTACACATCTATCACCCAAAACTACAGCAGCGTGCGCTCAGTGGCGAGACAGAGAGGGAAGGAGGGAGGAGAGGAGGCCAAGATAACAGGTACAGGTGGAGACACACACACCGGGACTGACAAACACCAAACCCTGGTGCTCCGGTACCTCGGCCCGGCCTTTACAACAACCTGGGCGAACATTCCCACGAGACACTTAACCACAAGTGAGTCCAAATGGGGGCATGAGCCAGCATGAAATATTTGTACCAACCCAGATGACCTGGTCTCTCTCTCTCTCTCTCTCTCTCTCTTTCTGTATCTACAATACAACCACACACATTTAATGCAACGCAATCTCGTCCATATTTCATGAAGTGGTTCTGTTGACTACCTGACGGAGTCGCTCCAGTAAGAGGGGGATCCCTGCCAGCCTCTTGGCCGTGCGCTGGTAGTCGCGGTAGCTCAGGACCAGGCGTACCAGCTCGGGGTCGCGTGTGCTGATGGCTTCCTGGAGCACTGGGGGGGAGGGAGAGGGAGAGCCATGATGAGCTCTCATAAGAGGAGCGCCACCATAATGATTGACCCTCTACATCTCTCATCTCTACATCCTGTCGTCTTTGCTCATTTATGTGCTCCTATATTCTTTGAGGATACAATATAAACCATTAGGGTGGGTCTCTTATATTTGATTTAAGATGGGTTTCAAGAGTAGAAGACCAAATTATTTTGCTATTACAGTTTTCATATGGATTGCCATATAAATAGACAATAGATGTATGACTCTGAGAAACCCACATCTCCAGTGTCAGCAGTTTCAGCTCACTACTACACTGCACGCTAACAGGCAAAAATAACGCACTGGGTCAAACAACATTACATAGCTGAATTCCACATAAACACATTTGCATTCTGAAACAGGCTGATGTTACACAAGGGCGCGGGTCACATAAACCCGTGGGTGTGTAGAATGACGTCTGTGTCTTAACAACACTGTGACCGTTGTCTACCTGTCCAGCCGTTTCTGTTCTCCTTGCTGACGTCGGCCCCGTGCTGCAGGAGCACCCGAGCGCAGTCCAGGTGTCCAAGCGTGACGGCCAGGTGCAGCGGGGTGCGCCCCCGAGGGTCCAGCGTCTCCACCTCCACCTAGAGTCAGAGGGTGGGAGGGCACAGGGAGATGGAGAGAGGAGAGACAATGTGAATATTTCACATTCATATCACATTGCCAGAGCACAACTGGCATTAAGAATGTGTGTGCTAGTTTCAAAGTGAGAGAGAGAGAGAAAGATCGAGACTGAGAAGTGACAGGTGCTAATTAAACCTTCCCATTCGCATGACTGACTGACACAACGCTGGCTCACTGTGAATCTGGGGGGCAGAAACACGATAACCAGTGCCCAGGCGTGTATCGGCATACTGTGGCTGATACAGTGCAATTTACTTCATCCAGGACCAATCCTCCAATGTGAGAGACGACGAGCCTGTCAGCTGTTTCAGTTCTGTGGCAGGTTTTTTTTTATCTTCTCTCTTCCAGCCTCTCACACACTTCCTCAACCTAGTTCTGCCTCCAAGTGACAGGCAGATACAGTGGAAACAGACTCAGATAGTTTGGATGAGCATCTAAAAATCCATCTGCCACGTATAACTTCAGACACAGCAAGGGCTTTGATGTGATTTTTCAGGCCCTGGAGTTTTGGAGGCTAGCCGACAACCTATTTTTCATAAAAAAAAAAAAAAAAAACGATTTGGCCAGCTACTAAATAAAGACCTTTTTTTCTCTATTTTCCTACCGATGCAAATTATATTACGTAGAATTTACCTACACAAAAGGCATGGTTCACTGTCTTTTTATTTACATCTTCAGAATGTGTTTACTTAGCAGGGATGTCTATGCAAAGTGGCTTAACAGTAGAGGCATGGACTTCCATTAGTGTGAGGGTCCCTTTTACAAGCATTAGGCAGTAACTAGGGAATATAGATGCTTCTCTTCACACACCCAGAAATCTTACTCTGAAGTTATACAATATAGACGGTCAATTAGCTGGATTATTTCCGTGAAGGTGAATGCAGGAAATGTTTGATTGCAGTCATTTTCAGGCATTTCAGGGGTATTAACTTTGTATAGGTATATTAAACGGGCAATGGTAGTCATTTGTTATTTTTACAGTACCTACTTAGGAAGAAATTGTTCCCCACATATCACTGTGCAGAGCTATCAACAGTCAAGGTAAAATCACAAGCTTTCAAATCCCAAAACAGGTGCTTAGACTGTTACGCGTGTAAGCAAAAAAATAAAAAAATAAATAATAATAAATTAAAATAATTAAAATAAAAATCCCTAGAAAAATAAAAACAATTTTAGTCTGTGGCCTACCACACTTCACCCTGAGCCTAGAGTCGGCATGAACTGCGCCTCGCTAACAGCCACTGAGCCTGTATGTGGGCTGATAATGGCTGAACCTCAGTCTGCAAGGTGGTGCACTAAAAGCTGCCTGGGGCTGGCTGATGGCTGCCTAATTGAAAAAGATAAGAATTCCTGCTCTCCTTGAACATCTTAAGATGACATTAAGGTATTACTAATATTTACAAAAGTCGATTACAAATATAACACAAGTACATTGCATCTTGTTTGCTCTTAGATGGCCAAATGGCTCTATTTAAAGCTCACAGGGAAAAGGTTCCACTGCTTGCTGCACTGCTCATCACCTTGTGACTGGTGACGTGGGTGAGGATTGACTGTAGTCATCAGCTTGCATCATATCAGCTCTAAGCCCCCACCGTCGACTTTGTGTTAAGGTGTTTTAAGCAGCTGCATGGAAGGCACTAGGGTTAGGCAAAGGTTAGGTGCCTTGAAGTCGACGGTCGCAGCGCTGCCTTGAAGTCGATGGTGGGAGCTTAAAACACCATCGAGCGTCAACTTCAAGGCACCTAACCCTAGTGCCTTCCATGCAGCGCTGCCTGGAAGACAATGCTGGGGGCTTAAAACACCAAACACCGCAGTCCACTTCTTACTTGGCTACGCAGTCATTGCTCCTTGACTGCTAGGTTTTAATATAGCACAAGCATATTTTGGTTCTCTCACATATCTAAGGTGGTGACTGTTGTGTGTTGATTTGTCTCTCAGTTCTTTCATCGTGTATTCATAATAAAACAAATATCTATGGTTTACAAGAGCTTAATTTACATTTACAGTGCCATACCTGAATACCTGCCTTTGGGGATTTCATCATCAAAGCACATAATATTGGGTTTTGTTCGTTCCTATACAGGGCCACCCAAGGGTGTAACAGAATCATTAAAATCTTCAGAGAATCCAGAGAAATCTGTGTAAACAACGGACAGGGCTGAAAAACTACATTTGGATGGTCGTAATTGTAGGGGCACAGGAAAAAATCCAATAACCATTGACTATGAAAACAGTTTGGTGCTCCATCCACAAATGCTGGTTAAGACTCCACCATGCAAAGAAGAAAGCATATTTAGATATGATCCAGAAATGGTGCCATCTTATCTGTGTGTCATTCTTTTAGGAAATCATGGACTCCACATTCTCTGCACTAAAGAGGAAAGGGACCGTCAAACTTATTATTAGTGCAGTTCAAAAGCCAGCATCTATGATGGTATGAGGGTGCATTTGTGCCTATGGCATGGGCAGCTTGCACATCTGGAAAAGCACAATTAATGCTGAATCTATACAGGTTTTGAACAACAATATGCTGTCATCCAGACGACCTCTTTTTCAAGGAAGACCTTGAATACTTTACGGTATTCTGTACATATTACAACAGTATGGTTCTATACAAGTAGAATCCAGGTGCTAAAATGGCCTGCTTGCAGTCCTATCACATAGGGTGCATCCAGGAATGAAAACACGATTATGCAGACCCCTGACTGATGAGCAGCTGAAATCCTCTATCTGGCAAAAATGGAACATTACATTACATTCTTAAGACTCCGGCAACTTGTTTCCTCATTTTCCGAAGATTTAGACTGTTGTTAAAAGCGGTGAAACAACACAGTGGTAAACATACCCCAACTTTTGCACATGTTGCTGACATCAACTTCAAAATGAACATATATTTTCCAAAAACATGTTTCTTTTTCAACAATCGATATGTTGTCTTATCACTATCTTCAACTAATTATAGGGTTTACATTATTTGCAAATAATAGAATTCTGGTTTTATTTACATTTTACTGTGTCACAATTTTCTTGGAAACAGGGTTCTTTAAGTAAGGTCTCGATCTTTAAACTAAGCTAAAATTTGTGCCTGTATTGCAAACAGCACAGCATAGAGAGCATAGAGAGATAATCATTCACGATCCACACACATGCACACTCTCCCTCCCTCTTTCTCATATGAGTAAATATATTACAGCATGCAGAAAGAGGGTCATTGATTGATCATCCTGTTTATAATATCTGACAGGAACCAAGGTCATTATTGTCAATAAGGCCGTGGCGTCCATTATAATGATGACACGTTGCTGGGAGAACAGCAGCAGACTTAATCAGTATGAGAAAAGTGCATGTTTATTTACAGAGGAACTTGAAGGGGAAAGTTGGCAGTGGAATGTGTTTCTGATGAAAGGAGAGGCTCTGTGAGAGCATCAAGGGGTGAATTTGCCTGTCACTTTAGACTGAATTAAACCTAGCCTATCTCTTAGCTGGTGCCTTTTTATTTTCTTTCCAACTTTCGATAAGTATTCCTTGGAGGTCACAGCTAGCTGTTAGGGCATAGTCTGTAATCCATAGCAGTATTGGTGGCTGGTGGTAGCATTAGCATTTCTGCTAACCTGCAGTCCCTCCTATCTATGTGCTTTGCATACACAGAGTAAATGGCACCCTTCTTTTAGGAAGCTTCCTCATTAGTTAAAACAACATGGCCTTATCACGACTTTCCGTGCTTACTTCAGAGTCAAGGACAGTTCCAAGGGCTTTTTTCCCCTTGGAGAATCAACTTTTCCCAGCAATAACCCTGTTAAATTTAGCTTACATGTTCCATAAAAAACTGCCTTGAGTACCATCTAAACTGGGATTTTGAATGTAGGTGGTGTTGCTGAGCAAGCAAATTCATTATCATTTATAGCTAAATTGGTGTTTCTTGAATAAAATGACACTACAAATTAAGCAATACAAAACCACTGTACTAATTCATAGATACATTGGAAATAAACTATGAATTATCAAGTTACAATATGCCAGATATTCAGATAGTGTTTTCATAGTAACGACTATAATACTACAACAAAACAATACTACAATGAAATTTGTGAAATTTACCAGTTTAGATGAATGACTTTGCTGATAATGAGTTGATCTGTTTCACTAATCTAATTAACAGTAACCCAAAGTTGCTCTAGGTCATAAACCTGCATGCCTTTTTGGCAAGCAGCTGTGTGATCTGTCCTGCCTCTGCATGCAAGGCAGCTGACCCTGTGAAAAGTTACGAAGCAAGAGTAATTAGTTGCCCACAGCAATTTGGAACTGAGAGGTGTGACAGCTTCAGCAACTGAAGTTGGCAAGAGCGCAGCCAGAGGCGTTAAATCTGACATCCTTTTCGAGTAGACCTCATTAGGAGTCAGTCACAAGTTGTCTTGAGCTGGTAAATCTGATGTTGGCTTTACTTTGATTAAATAATTAAATAAATATATGTATATATATATGGACTCTGGCTTGGTATCTGTGCTGGATTTCAACATATTGCCAATGATACCAGATGCATACGCATTACACAAGTGTGAACATACATGACCATAATGTACTGTCTACGGAATTGCACTAATGGTGTGCTTTCCTACTACCAGCACCCAAAGATAAACACACCCACAGTACAGACACACACACACACACACACACACACAGACTCACACACACAACAGAGCATCTCAAGCGCAAGACATAGTGCAATGGACCTACGCTGCATGTGCGCTTAGTACAGCCCATGCTGAATATGAGGCAGCAGCTGGAGTGTTGTTTTGCTACTGGAACGAGCCAACCTCCCACGTGGAGCCTCTGCCCTCCCCAGCCGTCTCTCTCTCCACTCCGCACCGCACCGCACACCTCCCCTCCCCCGGCACCCGGGCCCCTCCGCGCTAATGAAGCAGCCTCGTTAGCCACGCCAGCAGCCTGCCGTGCGCCCGCCTGCCAGCAACTGGGGCCCTCGCTCCCAGTGGCCAAACAACGCCAGAAAAACATCGCAATTCTCAGAGGGAGGCAGAACGAGGTGAGGTAAAGGAGAGAGAGAGAGAGAGAGGGAGAGAGAGAGAGCGAGAGAGAGATAGAAAGAGAGGAGGGGGGAGGTGTGGAGTTGGTGGGTGTGAGTGGAGGCAGATTACTATAGCAACTGTAGAAGAAGAGAAAGAGTGTGAGGAGGAGGAGGAGGTATGGGCTCCAAGCCGTGGCTGAGGAGGCTGAGCATCAGCAGCATCCTGGTGAAGTGCAGCAGCAGCAGCAGCAAGATAGTGTGTCCCTGAGTGATGGCTCTTGTGGCTGCCCAGTGGGGTTCTCAGCTTGGCTGCTGGGGCTGACACTGGAGAAGGAGAAACAGTCTGGCACAGACGCACAGAGACAGAGGAGGCTGGGTGGGGGACGGAAACATCCAGAAAGCGGGCCGGAGAGAAGTGCTGTGTCAGGAGAGAGAGATGAAAGCCGAAGGAGACACTGACAGTCAGGGCACAGTGTTGTACCCCATATGGTACAGTTAAACAACATACCGCCCAGTAGACTACATAGTAGATTACTGTGAAACTGGATGTCTGTCATGGGTAAGGAGGTTGACACAAGCAGTGGAGAGAGCTGCTGGAGGGAAGTGGAAGAAATAGAAACCACACCAACGCCGATGGAAGACAGTGAAGGGAAGAGCAGTCTAGGAAGCATCAAACTGACAGCAACTGCCCTTCTAATGACCCGGCTTACTCTTCCATACACACCACTGACAAACTCGGGCAGGGTCACTTGTCACAGTGTCTCAGAAGCAGTGACAGCTACACATATGTAAGTAAGTAAGTAAGTATATATACTCTTTTGATCCTGTGAGGGAAATTTGGTCTCTGCATTTATCCCAATCCGTGAATTAGTGAAACACACTCAGCACACAGTGAACAGTGAACAGAAGCACACACTAATCCCGGCGCAGTGAGCTGCCTGCAACAACAGCGGCGCTCGGGGAGCAGTGAGGGGTTAGGTGCCTTGCTCAAGGGCACTTCAGCCGTGCCTACTGGTCGGGGTTCGAACCGGCAACCCTCCGGTTACAAGTCCGAATCGCTAACCAGTAGGCCACGGCCTGTGTGCACTGTACACCAGACCACAGCTTTGCTGGGGGAAAAAACTCCAAAATGCAGACATGGACAGAATCCACACACAAATCAATACACTGTGTGCACATTAGGCAAAATATAATGCCATCGCCACAATGTAATGTGGAAAATGCTCAGAGACAGCGCCCAATGTCAAGCAAGACATTTTTGTGGATTTTATCTGAAATATGATGGGCTTGCAGTAGCCATAAATAATAAAGGGCTGGTTACAACACTCACTGTGTAAACAGGTAATACCACTAACACAGTGGCATACATGCTTAGTCATATGTGAACAATGCTAAACTGACACATGCCACAATGCATGCAACCATGCCAACAGACACCCCCAAAGACTCATACCCATGAGAATGTTACATCATGCTGGGGGTCCCTCCTCTTCACAGACACCTTGAGGGCCTCAGCGTCACCAGCGGCCCCAACCCACCCCCCTCCCCACCCCACCGTCATGGCCTCCAGTCTCAGTGGCTTTCCTGGTTGGGAGCTGCATTATTGATAGTCATCTCTGTCTGTAGCATCTGGCCCTGCACTCTCTCTGCCTCAGCTAATGTTCTCTGGCAGCTACTTAAGCCAGCATCAATCTTTCATTGTGAGCCAAAATTGTGCGTGTGTGTGTGGGAGTAGGACGATCATCCATGCACATATGTGCGTGTGTGTGTGTGTGTGTGTGTTTGTTTGTGTAGCATCTTAGGACAAAGCATGCGGTTAAATAACAGGTAGGTACTGCCTTCTGAGCTGACACGGGTACATAAAAGTATGTTTTACATACACACCAGGAATAAATAACACACATTCAGCACTTGCAGTAAAACCCACTAAGCCTGGCAGGAAATGATTTCCATACTTCCATGAATAATTTTGAGACCCAGGTTTTCTCTATATACAGTATATACTATATATGCTAACACAGTGATTCTGTGTTAGACCCCCAAATGGGGTCGCCAAAAACTTTCGTGGGGTCGCCAATTATTTTCTGTATTCAGTCTGAAATTATTATTAGGTGAAACAAAGGAAAATAATATTGGCCTTTTCTGCCTTTTTCTTATTTACACGCAGTTAAGAGATCTGGTTCAGTCTATGGGCTACTGGTCCGCTGATAGAACTATCTGCTCCCACTATGCAAACTCAACTTGTTCCCGCTATTTTAAGTAAAACAAAACAAAAGACATAGGTAGCCTACTAGCCAAAATGGACAGGTGGCTACTTAAAAAAATTAACAAAAGCTCGGAAGTGCCATACCAGTGCGTCTACTCCTCCGTGATCGTCAGATGGGACAAGTCTACAGGCCGGTGAGAAAAAAAAAAGGAACAAACGGCGCGTCGGCTTTATCAGAAATAATTTCTGAAATATGCATTCACTTGCCAAGTTAAAGATAACCTCGACCACGCACAATGTGTGATTTGCGGCGATGTTCTGGCGAATGAGAGCTTAAAACCTGTCAAAATGAAACGACATCGCAAAATACAGATGTCGGCTCAGCACCGTGGAGGAAAATCTCCGTGTCGCCGTATGCAGCATTCCTCCTATAATTAACTTGCTATGTTCACGGAAGCATGCCCACCCTTCCCATTGAAATTGTTAAAGATAGTAAACCAGAAAAGGGAAATAAAAAAAATATTGTTATTGTTATCGCCATAAATATAATTAATGTAACGTTGTAGGCTTAATGCTGCATGTGTGTGTGTGCGTGCTTGTGTGTGCGCGCGCCAGGGATGGATTACTGCACGGGCCTACTGGGCCCAGGCCCAGGGGCCCAAGGGGTCAGGGGGCCCTGAAGCTCAAGCCTTTGCATGGAATCATTGCCTCAATATCAACAAATCAGGATGTAGGCTATGAATCTGATTGAATTTAGTATTGGCCATCCCCAAAATGCACCAGAATACAGGAAATCACATCAAACAAATTAAAACATTTCTGGGGGAGGACCCCCAAAACCCCCTCCCACATATACGACAATTAGTGGGGGGCCCTTAATACATCTGGGCCCAGGGGACCGAAAGTTAATAATCCGCCCATGGCGCGCGCTACGCTCATAGCGCTCTGATCTGATATGGCGGCAGCCTACACTTGTTTAATCGTGATTGTTTGGTTTTCTCGGTTCTTGTTCATATGGAGTAAATAAAACAAATGACTTTGCTTTCTAGTTTTTGCTTGATTTAGTTGTTAACGTTTGAGGGGGGTATTTGAGTAAGGACTTAGAATGGGTTTGGGGAAAGTGGGGTCGCCAGACCTCGCCATACTTTTTTGTGGGGTCGCCAGACAAAAAGTTTAAGAACCACTGTGCTAACAGACTAGAACTCTTGGGAATGGAGCAGCAAGCCATGTGAGCTGAGTGATGACATGACAAGGTGTGAGGTCAGGTCCCATAGGAGAGAGGGCAACTTCTAAAAGCCTCAGTGTGCAAGGCCTGCTAACCAATCAGCATCTACCCATCAACATCAGTGCTCTATGGTCCTCTCCCTCCTCTGATGTATAGCAGCCCTTTGGTTGTGCTGGGGTGTTTGACTGGTGTCCAGAAAGCTCACATCCAATCTTTTAGCTCCTCTGAGATTGTGATTAGTTAAGAGCCAACACTGAGAAATCTCTGAGGGGAAACACTTTTTGTTATGCTGCCCAGAGGAAGGTACTACAGAGTGAGGTTATTGGCTTGTCCAGGTAACTTCAGGAATAACCGCTGATCTCTGAAAGAACACTGCACCAAGTATCTACTGTTTCAAGAGTGACAAGTTGTTTTTAGATCAGGAGTACTCCTGAAGTGACCTGGGTAAGCCATAGCTCTCAGGTTGTTTAATACGTAGGTATATGTTGGTTTTGGCTTGAACTAAAGTACATCCAGTCATGCTGTGGCTTTAAGTGAATTCTGGTTGCAACAATCAGGATATTTCTCAAAGGGAGGTTCAACAAAAACAAATGTATTATAGCAATGATTTCAAGGTTTTGTTCATTAACATACTGTACATCCTGTGGCAACTTGGCTGCATCACTATCCAACTGACTTGCTTTCTGCTATTGATACAGTATTCTATGACGGCATCAGTGCTCTGATTCTCTGACCAATGGCATCCCATTACAGCTGCTGCAAAGAGATAAGACAGTTTCTAGGGAAGTAATGTTACAAAAGAACCAAAAATGAATTCCATCAAGCCAAATGTCTGTCAAGACAGGGTAAATCCACAGCATTGTTCAGACTTCTTTGCGTTGTTCTCTACATGAGGACAGACCAGTTTTGCATAATCAAATTTAAATGGGGGGGAACCTAGTAAGACCTTTAAAACAAACACCCATGCTAAGTATTGAAATGGAGCCTCTGTTGCCCATGAGGAAGTTGTATTCCTCAGCTCAGCTGCCAATTCCAGAAAATGTTATATGTAAGCTACTGTAAATGCATGATGCTCTCATGCCGTGCATTCCAAGAAGCATGACTAAGGACACATTTACCACAGTAGGCATTATCATGTTTTCATCTATTGATACATTTCTGCTATAATGAGATTAAATAGACTTGAGATATCTTCTGCTTTCCACAATCTAATGTAGTATTTGGGAAACTCATTTTCTTCCAGCCTTGGAAACACTTACTGTGTATTACAGTCACTCACACAAGGCTAAAAGCTTCCTTGAGTTAACTACATCTCTACCCACTACACCACCCTTCTACCCAAGGCCTAGGAAAGCGGCTCAGCTACAATTAGTATTGAGTTTCACTGGCAACCAAAATGTAGGAAAGTGCAGCTTTGTGTGTGTGTGTGTGTGTGTGTGTGTGTGCGTGTGTGTATATGAATGTGTGGTGGGGCTTACAAACTTTAGCCAGAATAAATTAAAGAGTGCAGAGCACTGGGGAAAAGTAGAATAGTTGAGTGTGGAAAAAACAGGAGTAGGAGGCTCTGCAAGATGCCTGGTAAAATATGGAGTTGAGTACCCCCCCCCCCACCCCCACCCCAAGCCCCTCATCCCCTACTGGGATGATGTCACATTACTCAGTACTGCTGACTTCACATTAAAACACCACTCACAGTGTCTAACTATTTCTCTCACGTCGGAGCAGCTTTTCCAGGGCTCATTTCTGGGCTTTGCACCGACTGCGGGCTGTTGATCATGAGTGTATGCCTAGGTAACACAGTTACGTTTTCATCACTCTATCTCTCACTCTTTCCATTCCCTGCTGTTTTTCTCCCCACCACATTGCTTCCTCTTTTCACTTCCTTGTGGTCAGCTGTCCCCAGTTCCTGTACTCTTGTTTTATGATACTGTCAAAGCAAGCTACAAAATGAGCTCCATTCTCTCCTGCACACCTCTTTTTTTTCTTCACTTCTACCCAGTCTGTTCTTTTTTGCTGCTGATGCTCTTCCTCTGCTTTCAGTATTTTGTGCTTGTCTGTCTCTTTATTGTTACCCTATACCAAGAACACATCCTGGCATGCTGGTGCAGCATCTTTGTTTTCCTTAACTGGTTGGCACCATGCCCTCTCTCTCTCTCTCTGTCTGTCCCTCGTGTTCCCTCTCTCCCTTTCACTCCCCTCTTCTGCTTTTCTTTAAGTCCTGAAGTGAGCAATCATGACAGTATCAACCCCCCCCCCCCCCCCCAAACACACACACACACTCCCAAAATCCCCCACAGAGATCTTCGCCCTTATTCCACCATGGCCAGACACGGGTCTTCAGCATTCACACCATGAATCTCTTGCCCATACATTCATCACTGGAGTGTATGCTATCTGTGCCAAAAGAGGGGCAAGATTACACTGTCAGCAGCCTGTAAATCTGGAAGACAGAGGGAGCCCGATAATCAACAGGGTAGGGGTGGAAATTATCACCCATATCACAGGGTTTAAAACAGCACATGGGAAGGTGAAAGATGTGTGTGTGTGTGTGTGATTGGGGGGGGGGGGGCTGACTTTTCTTCACTTTCTGTGTGAAGAAGCACTGTGCTGCTGCCAGATTTAGAGCTCAATAATGACACTCAGATGGATTGAGATCCAATCCCACAAGCTCACTGGTGTTCTCAAGTTCTTCCTTGCATGTGTGTCAGAGCCTACGCTCGCATATGTATGGTAATTTAAGCTGTATTTCTAGATTTGGCCTAGGTGTGACCCAACCAAACAATGACTCAGACTCTCACAAATCATGAACCCTACTCTAAATGGCAGGTATAAAGTGCAAAGTCTATCAAAACGTTTTCATGCATGAATTACATCTATCGTGTGGCATGTAGGAGAATTGAGGAGACTCATCAATGTTTGTAGAAGATCTTGCCCACATTAAGCTAAAATGCACCTTTGCTAAATTATTAAATTAGTTTAGTAAGACTTAGGTCGTTGCACAAATAAGGCCTTAGGCCTGTGTGTGAATTGTTTGAACTAGTCATGGTGCTGTTCATGTCTTGACTGGTGTAATTGATGACTTGGTTAGGATGGATATTGACCATTATACAGAGAATAAATATGTTCCATGTAGTAAACAGTAAACAAAATAAATAGTAAATAGAATACTGTAGGCTATTCATTGCAGTGAAACTAATCAAAATCAGAATATCGTGGTATTGCATATGCAATCAGGTCAGGGTGTTGAAACTCCACTCGCCAAGTTTGGCATAGCTTCTATAATGAAGTACACCTACTAGTCTGTCCTGTGGCTTATTTTTTTTAAAAGATATACCCATCTGCCTAGCTTTTGTAATACTGACTGACTCGGTAGCCTATTGTGCATGACAACATAACCTTTATAGAAAAGTAGCCTACCTAGTGATATAGCCTGGATGGCTGCATCCCAACGCGCCTTTCACTGTCACTATTTAGGATAACAACACTGTTAAAGATAACTTCGTTATTAGCCTAAACCTTGAAGTCGCTATTGCACGTTCTGTACAAATACAACTGTCACTAGTCTGACATTTTGTGTCGCAACGCTGACAGGTATCCTGGCATAACAACACTGCAGCGTAGCCTAACCCATGTTAATCAAACAATGATTGAATGAACAGGGTGGGTACTGGTGGAGATGGTTGAATTCAGAGAGCCTAGTCTGCAGAATTAATGACACAATGGCCACATCGCAATTGTGGGTGCTGCAATTGCCACAATTACATAGGCCTACAAAGAAGAATTTTGCAAGTATCTCGCCTACACAAATGGGTAGAAAGTGATGTACAAGAAATCGACGGAGTCTCCACAATGATACCAAGTCGATTCTGAACAGACCTGCCGTAACTGCTGGGAAATAGGCAGAAACTTGTCGATATGTCAGACTTGGCTACTTCGAACATCACTTGAAAATAATTTGGGGCTAAATGCTCCTCCATACACGGTAGCATAGCACACCTTCCCGTCCTGTCAGACATGACCCACCCATGAGCCAACTATTAGGATACAACCATCGACTGGTAGATGCTCGCTCCGCGCCTGTGCTCACCTGCTCGCCGGCTGATAGCTCTTTCTCCAGCTGCCGGTGTTTGTTGTGCCACACCAGGTAGTGCAGAGGGTAGCGACTGTTGTCCGGACTTTGCTTAGTGGAGATCATCTTCGGTGCATAGTTTGTCGATTGCTCCCAATTGGTTTCTCAGCTTGGTCGACTGCACAGATTAATCACTTTTTAAAATGGTCGAAAAGCTTTTTTTATTGCTATGGTTGAATTGCGAGGTATTTCTGGTCCAGCCCATACGCAAAATCCCTTCAGCATAACATAACGTTGATGGCTTTCTGGTGATAAAATAGCCTACGCTAATTTTGGGATTCTAATAGCCTATGATGTTACAGGGAGCTGTGTCTTCGTGGTTCTCGTGCATTCTCCCAAACCTCTTTGTGTAGTCTAGGCTGCCCTATCTTTTCTCGCTCTCCGCCTTAGCTCACAACTGACGCGAGTGTGCAGCTCCCCATCCCTTTTAACGGCGATGGTCTGATTGAGTATGATGCAGCTCGGTCGAGACTATCACGACTGCTTGGTGTATGTAATTGCCAACCACACAGTCACAGCCAATAGGTTTTTGACAGGCATGTAGTCTAGCCTAAACCGACTTGAGGGGTTGCCTCTTCGAAGACCATGTGAAATGACACTGATTTTAGCGCCTTTACCCAGAGAAAATGTCAACCTGTTAAAGAATAGCCAGGCAAGAAATGAAAATGATCCATTGCCTAAAACTTAAAGTATTTGCCTATAACGTTACCCTCAGATAACTGCTTTTAACATGCATGCCGTTGCATTATTTCGGTAATTAATGTGTCATTACGCATAATTACTTGAACCGCCAATGCGATATCAAGGTCTTCTTGCGCTCTCAGTTTCTCAGTCAATCACGCACTATCACGCCCATCGCTAAAGCCCCACTGGCATCGACAGATGAGCATAGAGCGCCACAGCAGCACCGCGACAGAGTGGGAACGGCACTACCTACATGAAAGTGCCATGCATTTTAATATGCCGTGTGTTGGGTGCATCTGTGAATACTTTTATGACCCCCACCCTTTTTCTTGTCAATGTAAAAGTGGACGTGTTCGAATTGGAGGCTGGAGCTATAACTTAGCATGAGAAACAATCCAAGTGTAGCCTGCCAGAAGTCCTGAAATAGCCAGAGGACCAGCAACCTTTGTTCTTGCATTTTTTCCTTTCCGTCCTTTCCTCGTAGTGAAGTAACATAAGGCATTGTTTCATGAGCTAAACAAGGCGAGAGGCAGCAAGAACAGGGGGTGACAGCCCGGAATACCACAGTTCTCGTCGCCGGCTTCCGGGGATTCGGGACGGCATCAGACAACTGCAGACGTCGCTCTTGGGAAGGGCGAGCATCAACACTGAGGAATAATCTGGATAGTCACGGATAAAGTAAACTTGGGGAAATGTCTAGGAAAGTCCAAAGAAGCGAAGTATGTGCGGACTGCAGTGCGCCAGGTAAGATAACACTGAAATATTGAATAAGGGCGTTCATGGGAGAAATAGTCCCAAATAAGCGACAAGGAGGTGGATAAGGAGGCCTGTATCCGCCGCAACAATCCTGGATCAACCTTGCAGGAAAATGGCGTAGAGCCATAGGCGACACGTTTTAAAAAGCAGTTGTTTGTTCTTTTATATGTTGTAGATGACAGTTTTGCGTAATGTAATGTTTGCAGGCCAAATACCTGATTAGACAGCTATTTCGCTCGTGTTTACATGTCACTGGACTAATCAGAAAGATTTATCGTATACCTGGCTAACAGCTAATATGTTGCTAGCTTGGTTGTTAGCTAATTTATCAGTCACATTGGCCATTGGTTGTGTAGGAAGGAACATAAACTACCTAACAGGTTTTTTTGCAGTTCTGGAAGTATTTGTGAAACCACATACACATCCTCTGCAGCTGTCTAGACAACGCAGCGGTTTTGTTTTCTTCTGTGTGGAAGTCACCAAGCTACCCAACACTGGCTAGCTAATGTTAACCCAGAACAGGAATAGCAGCTACTCGCTTGGTAGCTGGCAAGCTGCAGTAGCAGCTAAACCCAGAGTAAACCGATACAAGCTACCGTGGTCTGATGTGTGCACGGTTGCTAATTAAGGTTAATTTATTAACTAACATTAGCTGTCTGAAATAATACAAGTGCGCTTGCTTTTCAAACGCCTGTAACTTAGTTATCCAGCATAGTGAACGTTAGCTTGGGAACCAACTGATTCACCTAGTGCTAGCATAGCTATACAGTGTGAGTAAAACCGCTTGTTTTATTTCTCACTGTTACATTAACGTTACCGTCAGTAACGTTAGCTGCTAGGTAACTTGAAATAGCTTTCCACGAGTCAGTGCAGTATGCTCATATTTACCAAATGTTTGACGAAGAGAGAAGTAGTCACGTATAGCTTATTAGCATTATGGTTAGCTAGCCGTGTAGCTGCCCATCGTTACTCGCCGACGTTACTTTACCTGTGTAACTTAAAGTTACATTTTTCAAAATGAGCAACGTTTGTTACTTGCTGACTTGAAGCAGTAGTTGATTTCATGGTTCAGTAACGTTTATCTATCCTGTGAATCAGAAGGCATTTTTCGACAACACTCGCTGAGGTCTGACGTACTAAAGACTTTATAAAGGGTGTTTTACATAATTTTGTCAGCTTGGTAATGAGAGCATGGAGATAGAAGGGGTTGGTTGACCTCTGATGCTAGTAAATGAAGTAGCCTACCAGTAGTTATATAGCTTACTATAATTGTAGGGTGTGTGTAACATGTCATTATCTAACCTTGATTACTAAATCGTCTTGGTGATATTTTCAGATGAATTAGTCAACTATTGTATTTTGTCTTCTGTAGACATCATTTTCAGCTGGCTGACTGACTGGATTGAGTTTTACTGTTTTTTTTTACCATTGTGCTACTCTTGCATTGCCAATTCTCCCAGTCTGTAGTCATCGGTGTAATATCGTTCAGCACTATTGACTCCAGCGCAGTCTAAGTTGGATTAGGATTGTACTGTTTTTCAGTTAACAACAGACTAATTGGCTTAGGCCACAATTCTGTCTGGGTGTCCTGCCAGTTCATTAGCTTTCCAAATCCCACATCAGAGTCAGACTGCTGGGCATACGCGTCAGCAGATTGATTCGCGTTTTAAGAAGACCACCACGAAGACTTCTCCTTAGCACAACAGTAACCACTCTCTAACCCCCGATGTACAATGCCCACAACATTGCAAATTGTGTTACATTATCATTCCAATGTGTTCACTAATTTCATTCGGTACAAATCTTGTCTTTATACCAGGATTGTTTTTCCGATATATTTGGCCTCATTGCATTAATTACCAAATGTCATTTATCAAACAGTACTGTATCTCTCAACTACAACGGTATTATGCTGGACACAGTGCTATAGTCAGATCTGCCCTGGTGCTGAGGATCTCTCTGTTTGCCTAGCTTTGGCCTTGTCCATTGGGCCCCATGAGGAGTGAAGATGGGGGACATGGGGTGGCAGTGGGATAGGGGTGTTGTGTGTGTGGGATGGGGGGGTGGGGGGGGTGGCAGCTGCTCCGTTCTCCCTCACAGCTGCTGCTCTGCCTTCAGGAATGTGTGTGTGTTGTTTTCCGGTTCCTCTGTGCTGTCCCTGGCCTTGCTGATTTACGAGCCTCTATTATGGCCTCTGCGGTTACCTGCTCTCTCCAGCCACTCCGCAGTCACCTGCATTGTACTTAGCCTATAGCTTCTGCGGCCGCTACTTGCACGGCTCTCTTTCTCTTCTTCCAATCCCCTCGGCCACACAACAGCATTCACCAGTGGCCCTGTAGCAGATTCATGACAGCCAGAAGTAGCTCTCTCTTCAGTCCAAGGGTTTTTTTCAGGCTAGGGTTGACCCACCGGCGCAGCTAGAATGGAAGTTTTTCTGTGCCGTGTTTGGGTGACTGAAAGTAGACAGTCAGTTACTCGAGGACAGCCTCTGGTGTTTTGGTTTCCACTCAACAGAAACACTGAATAATAGGAGGCGGGTGGGTTGGGGAGGGGGTGAAGATAAAGGAAAAAGTGATTTTTCCAATCATGCTTGGACGGGAAGAGTGGAACAGCACCATATGCTGGGAGTCTGTGTGTGTGTGTGTGTGTGTGTGTGTGTGTGTGTGTGTGTGTGTGAGAGAGAGAGAGAGAGATCACATTATGTGCACACAGTAAGTGGAACTAAGAGAGATAGTGGGGGGTGCAAGAGCAGGGCAGGGTGGGGAAAGAAGGAAGAGAAAAGAGATAGAGATAGCAGTGGTGGGATCATCCTTCTATGAAGCGTGAATGATGAGAGGCTTTAACTTTTTACCGCAAATTAAAGGGAGAGCGCGCCCACTCCATTATTCTGTGGTGCATCTCTCTCTCTCCCTCTCTCTCTCTTTCCTCACACACAAACTACACAGAACACACACACACACACACTACACAGACACACACAAGCTAAAGCAGCTCCTCTGGGCCGGCAGAGATCCCCTCTGATCTGCTGGGCATCAGCTTGAGTGCAGCCTAAGTAGCTTTGCTTTTCTGCGAGAGCTGATGTTTTAATCATTGGTGTTCTTTTTGTGTCCCTTTTTCCCCCGCAGTGTGATGACTAAGGGCCGTATCTCCCAGACCACTTTGCTCATCCCCTTTGACTGTTTCTATTAGGAACTAGATGTACCGCAAATCGGTACAAAATATGACCTGCGCATTCTCTCCGCAAAAAGAAATCACGCTTGTCAATTTGTCTCCATATTCTACTCCATCCCCTACTCTTGCAACTTTTGTGTATGTAAATGAGTGTGCATGTGTGTGTTTGTTTTTGTGTGCTTCTCTGTGTGTGTTTTCGCTTGTCAGTGTATGTGTGTGGGGGTATATGTGTCTGTGTGTGTATGTTCACTTGTGAGTGTGTGTGTGTGATTGGATTATGGAGATACGAGGTTGTCGTTTAATGCCAGTGTTTCTTTTGCCATTCAGACACTCCAGTTTACTTTTGTGGTGTATCCATGCATTATTTTTTTTCCACTTCATCATGACTCAAATGTTGAAGAATGTAATCTTTCAAGGTTGCTCACGGAGTGACGTATGACAATCTCTGAGACATCACATAATGGTCCCTCTCCACCATCAGGTGGATGAGGTGGTGGGGTGGAGCATCATCCCCTGCCTTGGGACTTAGCTAAATGTGCACGGTGGATGATCGTGGCTGGTTAAATTTAGCAGGAAGCAGGAGGCACCGAGGTGCCTGGCAGCGCAGAGACGTCACGTCTGTCCACGGTCAGCCCACTCTCACCTGAGCGTAACCTGCTACTCCCCTGGGCCCATTCCGCTCCAGTTCTGTCCACGGCTGGTCCCCTCGTCCACCCCCCATGCCGCGGTGACTCATTGTGACTGCTGTAGTAATGTAACGCCAAGTCTAATTCATATGGAGTCTTTAATAGCAGAGCCCCAGCTAGCTGAGCACAGTATGGGGTGGCTCGGCTACTGGTGGTGCCTCCCGGCTTACTGGCTCTTAGTGGCGGGGATGTTCATGAAGTTAATAGGGTGGTCTGCTGATTGCACTGGGCTAAATCCTCCATCTGTCCTCTCTGTCTCTGTCTCTGTCTGTGTCTGTCTCAGACCCAGGGTGGACCAGCATTAACAGGGGGGTGCTGATCTGTGATGAATGCTGCTCAGTGCACCGCAGCCTGGGGCGACACATATCCATCGTCAAGCACCTGCGGCACAGTGGCTGGCCCCCTGCGCTGCTGCAGGTAGGCGAACACACACACACAAAATGCAATCATGGTCATAAAACAGGTACATATATTTAAAGGGATAAACATTGTCTATTGTACATATCTCACGATTGGCATGGGGTACTTTCCATAAGATCATCTCTCAATGCAAATCAAACCAGCTATTAGGCTAACTGAAATAAAACCATGGCAATCTCTAGGTATGGTGAAGGGTATGTAATGTGGGGCTATTTTATTTCCAATGGCCAAGGGAACTTTATCAGGATGTATAGTATCTTAGATCCACGAAATAACCGGCCTTTAAAAATAAAAATCTGCCTGCCTCTATGGGAATTTAACATAGGGATGTATACTTATGACTCCCTGTATTTTAAGGAAGAACATTTATTTATTTACAATACATTATTCATTCACAAAGAAAATTGGTGTCCCTAAAGGCTAGATTTATCCTCATTGCTTTAATTTAGGCATTAAGATCAATTTCCAAAATACATTTTGTTGAGATTATCTTGTTTATGACTTCTCTGGATGTGTGTGTATTTAGATGGTGCAGACCCTGGCCAGTAACGGTGCGAACTCCATCTGGGAGCACTCCCTGCTGGACCCTGCACAGGTGCAGAGTGGACGCAGGAAACCCAACCCACAAGACAAAGTCCAGTGAGTCTTTCTCACCCTCACCCCTACATTACCTAAAGCCACCTAACACACACACACACACACAGAGGGACCACGGCCAGGTTAGATTTATGGGGAGTTAAGCCCAAGAAATACCAGTGTAGTGTCGTGAGCCAGCATTGATCTGTTGGGAGGTTCATGGGATGTATTGTATTACATGGACAGCACACGTTGGGCTGTAATTCAGTTTAATCCGTCCTGGACATGGAGTTCTAATTGTCTTATCCAAACAGAACTGGGTACATACAGTACCTTAAAAACGGTGGTTAGAAAGCACAGTGCAGTTTTATAATCACTGTTACCAGCCTTGCACACAGCGCCACGCCCCAAAAAGGGGCGACGTTTCACCGGCACTTGGTACTTGGTACGCTTTGGTGGCAGGGTGTGCACCTCACAAGTTTTGTTAACTGGCTAGAACAGCGTGACTGGCACAGTCACAACAAAGAGGCTGCTTAAGATGAACCAGTGCTTGTTTTGCTTCCTCATATGATAATGAACAGTTGTTTGATTTCCTGCTCTCTGGCCGTGTCCCCCTAACAACTGAGACTCGGTGGGAGCCTCAACAGCTAAATTCGAGGGGTCTTTCAAAGTCCAGCAGCGCTTATTTCACTCATATGCGCCTATGCATAGCAGACATCAGGTTAGATATCTTAAAAGGCAGCATTTTTTCCCGTTTTGGACACAGCCATCATATGGACACGTTCATAAGGTTAAAAATGACATAGATGGGAAAGTGTTTTTTTACTTGGGCTTTCTTGAATAAGGAGAAATACGGTTGTTTCCTCCTTCAGATGCGAATCTAGAACTTTGAAAAGGGCAAATCTGAACAAATACAGACTCACTAAATAATTCATGTGGGTGCCAGATAAGCATTAGGGGGTGCTAGATATCTGCTAAAACGGGACATTGTTCCCCAGCCTAATTATAGGGTTGTAAATGGGCTTGTAAGATCGCATTTGAGCATGTTTTTGTATACCTTCTATGTATCAGAGAACTGGGTAAAGTAATCCGTTCATCCATTCTTTTTTTTTTTTTAAGTATATTTTTTGGGCTTTTTATGCCTTTAATTAGATAGGATAGTGGAGATTGACAGGAAGTGAGTGGGAGAAAGAGTCGGGGTGGGATCCGGAAAGGACCACGGGGCGGGAATCGAACCCGGGTCGCCGGCGTACGGTGCAGGTGCCCCAGCCAGTCGCGCCACTGCTGGGGCCAATCCGTTCATCCATTCTGTCATCTTTAAAAACTTGTTTTTCACCAGAGGTCATCTTTAAAGGTTTACTTAAAAATCTTAAAAGTCCAATCTTTTGAAAAAGCTTTACATTATCATGTAATCAGAATGCAGACCCTTTTGAAAAGCTTCAGTCAGACCTCAGACTTCCAGACCTTCGTCACATACTCACAATGAAAAGAAAAGTAACATTTTCAATACCTGGATATGTAACCTTTTAAAAAAGGAATAATATTTTGAAAACATTCCGTTGTCTTCTGGACAACCTTTCTTAAAAGCTTATTGAGTCCAGTCTGTGGTCTTTGTATTTTTAAGGTGAGATTTTTTTATCTGTAGCCTATGTTAGCTGTAACTGATTGGTGATAGATCTGCTATGTATAAGGTGAAAAACATACATTTACAGACGTGTGTGTGTGTGTGTGTGTGTGGGGGGGGGGGGGGTGTTGGGTTGTGGTTAAGGAGGATGCATGCAGTAGCCAGAAATGTTGTGGGTTCAATTCCCTGGTGCCACCATTGTGCCCCACCCCGTGAGCTAGGGGAGCTCTGGGGAGACTGGCCCTTGTAATGAATTACATACTGCATGTAAGCTTTAGATGAAATGAATGAATAAGATCTGTTGCATCTGATGTTGCTTCCATGAAATGGAAATCTTGGATAATATTGTAAATCGAGTCTAAGACTTCAGCATTATACATTACAGCATGAAGTACGGGGACCCACGTACCCTGCCCTAGTGTTTTGCTCAGTATTCATGAAACAGCTTAACTGTCGTGTCTGTCATGGCACTTTAACTATTCTTATTGCTGCTTCCACTTATTCAGATGGCATTCTTATCAGCAGTGGCGCTTATCATGCAGTGCAGTGATGATAACGTGCCTCTAGTGCAAGTGTACAAGAGTATGGTGCTGTGTAATAGTTAATGTATATGACAGCCATGAGTCGAGTAGAACAGCACCTGGTAGTCATACTTGACTTGCTTTAGCATGTGATTCTCACACCCTGTCTTTTCCCTACCAAATTAATTTGATTTACCCTTTATTCACATCACATGGCAGGTAAAGACCTCTGTGGCCAAAGGTACATTGGTTATGACTATATAACTTTGGTAATTTACTGATATTTAAGTAGTTAATAAAAACGCATAAAGTATGACTTGTAGTATTGAACATAGTGAACATTCATATGTTTGACAGCGTATCAAATTCTCCTCCTCTTCCCCAGTCCCACAAAGTCCGAGTTCATCCGTGCCAAGTACCAGATGCTGGCGTTCGTCCATAAGCTGCCCTGTCGTGACGATGACGGAGTCACCACCAAGGACCTGAGCAAGGTGAGCTGGAGCCAGCGGAGGATGAGCCTCCGCTCAGTCAGGGGCGCCGCTCTGTCACGCCGCTCCGTCACGCCGGCCTTCTTCTCCTCTAAGCCTCGTCACCCTCTGGACTCCTTCCTCTGTTCCCTCTGGTTTTGTCCTGCTTCCGGCCCTCTCCTTTGTCGGACTTCTTTTCCTGTCTCTCTCCATCCTTGTTTCGCCCCAAGCGTTTCTCTCTTTTCTCTGCCCTTCTGTCTCTTGTTTTGTCATTTAAGCCGCCCACTCTTTCTCTGTCTCCTTAGTCTCTCCTCCTCCTTTGTTTCTGTCCTTTTCGCTCTTGCGTTATCTTTCCTCTCTCTCTCTCTCTCTCTCCCCCTCCCTCTCTCTCTCCCTCACTCAAATCCCCCCCCTCTCTCTCCCTCACTCTCTCTCTCTTTCTCTCTCCCTCGCTCTCTCTCTCCCTCACTCTCTCTCTGTCTCTCTCCCCTCTCTCTCCCTCACTCAAATCCCCCCCCCTCTCTCTCCCTCACTCTCTCTCTCTCTTTCTCTCTCCCTCTCCCTCGCTCTCTCTCTCCCTCACTCTCTCTCTCTCTCTCTCTCTCTCTCTCTCTCTCTCTCTCTCTCTCTCTCTCTCTCTCTCTCTCCCCTCTCTCTGAGTGTCGTGCTGATGGGTTGACTCCCACTGAGCTCTTTAACAGGACGTCCGCCGTAGGAGGCTCTTTAATGACAGTGTGGCCATGAATAATGTGCTCGCCCCCCCGCCCTGTTGAAGCTGCCTGTAATGAGAGCATTCACCCCACATTTCTTTTTTCTTCCTCTCCTCTCCTCCTCCTCTCTTTCTCTCTCCCTCTCTCTCACTCTCTCTCTCATACATCTTTTACTTCCCTCCTTCAGCAACTGCACTCCAGTGTGAGGACGGGTAGCCTGGAGACGTGTCTGCGGCTGCTGTCTCTGGGGGCGCAGGCCAACTTCTTCCACCCGGTAAGACGTCTGACCTTTGGCCTCTCGTTGACCTTTACCCCGGCCCTGTTAATCACTGCCTGCTGGGACCCAGCTGTAAACAGATCTGGCCTATTAATGCTCACCTCCAATGGCCTTCATACATGCTTACCCACTGCTGTTTTAGTCACCAAGCTGCCATTATGGATGTCCTATTTCAACATTATGTGTGTGCTAGATTAGATTAGACACACACATATGCATGTGCATATCACATAATTAATCAACACATAAACACTTTGCTTTCTACAGTGGCTCATACGTTTACCCCCCCACCCCACCCCACCCCACCCCACCCCACCCCTCTCTGTTTGTCCATGTCTGGGTGTCTGTGCAGGAGAAGGGCACCACCCCTCTGCACGTTGCTGCCAAGGCAGGGCAGGTGTTGCAAGCGGAGCTGCTGGTGGTCTATGGAGCGGACCCTGGAGCCCCAGACATCAACGGTCGCACGCCTATAGACTACGCCAGGTGCAGCACTCTTCCACCGATGCCCATATTGCTTTTCATCTGTTGATTGATATACAATGAACTCATCACTAAATTCATTTCCCAGCACAGTATATAGCATTACAAAGAAGCTTGTATATCTATGACTCTTTCATGCTTAAAGGTGCTTTAAGCGATGCCACGCGTTTTTTAGGCTAAAACATTTTATGTCACTTACTGCGAACAGCACCTAACCAACCGCTAGCTGTCTGTGTCCTGAATACACTGTAAAAAAACGTGATCTCGTTGGACAGCCCAGGCTCTAAGAACGGCAACAAAAACAACCTGGGCAAACCTAGCCCATGAAAACATAACAAACTGATCCAGCAAATCACAGACGAGATGCGCGTTTAAGAGAGTTTTAATTGCACGGGAGCAGCATGGGAGGGAGGGGGAGGAAGTACTGAGCTAGCTCTCTGTTTTGTTTGAAAGTCAACAGAAGTGACATTGCCCAGCATCGCTTAGAGCACCTTTAATAATACAATGTACACACCGGTAGCAAAGTTTCGCTACCGTTGTGTATGTTGTATTATTAAGCATGAAAGAGTCATAGATATACAATGTGCTCTTGGAATTTGCAAAGTGTTATCGATGACACGATGACATGCCTAAGTACTTTTTTATGAGGTCATTTACCACAGAGTGGAATGGAAACTACTTTGTCTCGTTCCATCCACCTGCATGTCAGTCTCTCGCACATGCTCTCTGATGTTCTCCTGAGTGTCCCTGTTGACTCATGTCTGTTGTGCCCGCTGCAGGCAAGCAGGCCAGGTGGAGCTGGCTGAGCGACTGGTGGAGTGTCAGTACGAGCTCACGGACAGACTGGCCTTCTACCTGTGTGGACGGCGCCCAGGTGAGCACAGCACTGCCCCTTATAGGAGTTGAAGATTGTGTGTCTTGTCACGGTTTAATTATGCACAAACATGCAGCAGATTTGAGATGTGCTGTGATCCACACTCAGGTTGTGTTAGTGGTCTTCTTTTTTTTTTGTGTGTGTGTGTATGTGTGTGTGTGTGTGTGTGTGTAGGCTGTCGTGCATGTTGTATGTTAGCAGTGCATGTCTTCTAAGTTTAGCCGTGGCCTCATTAAACTTTCATGGCCCCCTCAAACGCAACCCCAGATGGCTCAGCCTCATCAGCCATGGAGAAGCTCACAGAGAACATATTTAAGTTAACACACACACACACACAGAGGATTTTTTTTACGATGTGGCACATACTTGAGTCTCTCGAGCGGTTCTATGTCTTTTATTCATCCTGCAGATCACAAGAACGGGCATTACATCATCCCACAGATGGCTGACAGGTATGGAGTGTGTGTTTGTGTTTGTGTCTGTACGTGCATGTGTGTTTATTCATTTTGGAGGACTAAATGTTGTTTACCACTGGCCCTTGTTGTATGACTAAATAACTTTGTTGCCTGGCTGGCAGTGCCTTTGTTGTCACTTTGATGTCAGTTGTATTTTTTTAAGAGGGTAGCATAGTGTTGCAATGTAGCTTCTTGGCCAACAGGTTGCGCTGTGTCTTAATTGTGTTGATAGAGGATGACTGAGCAGGGCTAATGTCCAGGCTCATTAATACTGGTCATCTGAGTTCGATGGCTCTCCGCTTGCTGAATACCATGTTGATATCTGGTTTCATTCTGGTAATCATTACAGCAAAGATAGCAGATAACTGTTGTTGATGTGGGGATCTGAAATTCTTTCTTGCAGTCTTTCTGCATTGCTCTCTCTTTCTCTCTTTCTCTCTCTCTCCCACTCTCTCTCCTTCTCTCTCTTTTTTTTTCTCTTTCTCTTTCTTTCTCTCTCTCTTTGTCTTTCTCTCTGTGACTATCCTCTGCTCTGTTTCTTCCTCACTCTTCACAATTTTTCTTTCTCTTGCACTCGTTCTTTCTTTCTTTCTTTCTCTCTGTCTGTCTCCCTGATTGTATATCTCTAGCTGTCTTTCTCTCTGGCTCACTGGTTTTCTGTTCTCTCCATCTCGCTGCGCTTGTGGAGGCAGAGCTCGCCCTAAGTGCCCGACGCAGAGGTATCTCTCCTTTCCTCTCATCCCCCTTTCTCCCTCCACCACTCCTTCCGCTTCCCCTTTGTCTCCCCTCTTCTTCCTCAGCATCCTCCTCTCCCTCCCTCCATCCCTCCATCCGTCCGTCCTCCCCCCATACGTCCTTACAGTCACAGGTGTGTCAGGGTGAGTGGGCCTTAAGATGTGCTTTAATCGTCCACTGTCACTTGGCCTTGACCGAGCCCCACCCTGCTGATATCTCCCAACACACAGGGCACGGCTTAATAATCACGCCCTGTGTAAAGACCAATCCTGCGTGGGAAGCTGCTGAAAGCTGTGTGTGTGTGTGCTTGTGCGTGCGTGTGTGTTTGTGTGCGTGCGTGTGTATGTGTGTGTGTGTGCTTGTGTGTGTGTGTGTGTGTGTGTGCTTGTGCGTGTGTGGGTGCGTGCGTGCGTGCGTGCGTGCGTGTGTGTGTGAGAGAGAGAGAGAGGCAGAGGCTCTAAAAATGACAAAAATGGTCACTAATAGTTGTAGATTATTGCTACTGGGCTGGAGGATATGAACAACTTCTGACACACACAGATCACATGCACACACACACTCAGCTTGTCTAGCCCAACTCCACCCCCGCCCCAAACCCCAACAGTACATGTTCACCCATTAGATGAAGATCTCCATGCTAACACCTCCACTTGTTACCCCTTGTCCCCCTCCGCATCTCTCTCTATCTGTCTGTGCGTTATGTCCTTGTTGTTTGTTTGTTGTTGTCTTTCTGTTTTGTTCCATTTGTTTGTTTTGTTTTGTTTGTTCACTGGTCCCTCTCTGTTCTCTGTGTGTTATTTATGTAGCTTGGACCTCTCTGAGCTGGCCAAGGCGGCCAAGAAGAAGCTTCAAGCGGTGAGTGTCTGTGTGTTTGAGCATGTTTGTGTGTGTGTGTGTGTGTGTGTGTTTGTAATCACCTCCTGGGGTAAAGAAGGGCAAGCTGCACAGTCTGAACAGGAGGAAAGCAGGGCTGGTCTGACCTTTACATGTGAGGGAGCTACTCTGAGGAATATTCACAACATCCAACCTCCGTACACTCATGTCATGTGCATTCGCCACAAGCTGTATTCCTGAATCCACTGCTGATCTAAATTGTGTTCTTAAATCCAGCACTGCTCCAGACTGTATTCTAGAATCCACTGCGGATCCAAATTGTGTTCTTAAATCCAGTCCTGCTCCAGACTGTATTCTGGAATCCACTGTGGATCCAAATTGTGTTCTTAAATCCAGCCTTGCTCCAGACTGTTTTCTAGAATTCACTGTGGATCCAAATTGTGTTCTTAAATCCAGCCTTGCTCCAGACTGTATTCTAGAATTCACTGTGAATCCAAATTGTGTTCTTAAATCCAGAGTACAGTGTAAAAAAAAAAAAACTTGGTTCACTGCCAACTTAACCAAAAACAACAGAATGACTAGATGCTTTTATATGGGTTAGCTTGTCATGGTCTTGCCCCGTCTTGCCTTGTGTGCTCTCCTGTGTGGTTCTTTGTTTTGGTGTACTTTGTGTTTTGGTTAGTTGTAGCATCTGTTATGGACACACATGGATTTCCCAGTTGTTGGTCTTTTTAAAGTGTGGGAAGCATTTCCAGACAGTGTTGAACCCTTTTGACAGCTCTGTGGCTTTTCATTGCGTGTATGCCTTTTGTAATGTGCTCACACTTTACTGTGTGTGTGTGTGTGTCTGTGTGTGTGTGGGGCAGCTGAGTAACCGACTGTTTGAGGAGCTGGCCATGGATGTGTATGATGAGGTGGACCGACGGGAGAATGACGCTGGTAAGCCCCTCGTCCTCCTCCCCTCTCTGATAATTACAGTGCTTCTCTCTCTCTCTCTCTCTCTCTCCCTCTCTCCTCTCTTTCTCTCTCTCTCTTTTCCCTCCTCCTCTTAAACCAGACTTTTTTCCTTTTTCAGTTATGGAATCTGTGAGCTGGGGATCTGTGGGTGGTAATGGGGGGGGGGGGGCGTATAAACACACTCTTCGGACGGAGCAGTAGCCATGGAGGGCAAAGACCTGGAATAGAGGGAGGGATCAGATCAGAGGAGAGAAGGGGGGGGGAACGACTTGTAGGGAAGGAGGAAAGGAGGAGAGCGAAAGAAAGCAGAGCGAGCAAAGTTCCTGAAGGGAGTGCCGTAGGAATTTGTGAGTCGCTCTTTCTTTCTCTCTCTATACCTCCCTTTCTTCTCTTTCTCTTTCTCTCTTTCTCCTCCCTTCTCTCTCTTCCTCCTCTGACTAGCGGGAGCGGTAGCAGGCAGGCGAGGCTGGAGGCTGCAGGTAAGCTGAGCGGAGGTAGCAGCGGGGGGAGGAGGAAAGGGAAGAGGGAGGGGTGGGTGGTTGGGGGGGCGGGTGCAGGGCTGAGGACTGAGGGCTGAAGCTCAGGGAAAGGTCAGGCACACGAGGGGACGCCAGCGCAGCGCAGCGCAGCACAGCACAGCACCGCTCAGTTCAGGGCACAGCCAGCGGCTTCATTCTCTCTCAGCCGGAAGAGCCCGCCCATCAAGTGTGTCTGTGTGTGTCTGTGTGTGTCTGTGTGTGTGTGTGTGTGTGTGTGTGCGTGTGTGTGTGTGCGTGCGCGTGCATGTGCATAAATGGCCGTGAGTGTTGCTTATGGGCATTAAATGCAATCTTTTTTTCCTCTCCTTCTTTCTGTCTTCCTCCCACTCTCTCTCTCTCTCCCACTCTCTCTCTCTCTCTCTCCCACTCTCTCTCTCCTGTCTCTCTCCCCTGCTGTGTTAGTGTGGCTCACGACTCAGAACCACAGCACCCTGGTGACGGAGCGCAGCGCCGTCCCCTTCCTGCCTGTCAACCCCGAGTACTCAGCCACACGCAACCAGGTAAATACCACACACACACACACATACATACATACACACACACACACACACACACATATGCATACACACACACACACACATATACATACACAGCCACACACACACACACACACACACACATATACATACACACACACACACACACACACACACACACACACACACACACATACATACATACACACACATATACATACACACACACACACACACACACACACACACACACACACACACACACACACATACACACATACATACATACACACACATATACACACACACACACACACACACACACACACACACACACACACACACACATACATACATACACACACATATACATACACACACACACACACACACACACACACACACACACACACACACACACACACATACATACATACACACACATATACATACACACACACACACACACACACACACACACACACACACACACACACACACACACACACACACACACACACACACACACACACACTCTTCCACATGCTTTCTCACTCTTTCTTTCCTTTTCTCTCACGCTCTCTCTCTCTTTCTCTCAGTATTTGTGAGTATAAATTAATCCTTGAACATACACACAGCGACTCTTTAACAAACTCCCTCTCTCTATATATTTTGTACACTTGGTCTCACTCACTCACTCACTCGCTTACTGACTCACTGTTTCTCAGACACACACACACACACACACTTGCACAGACACACACTCATATAGTCATGTGTGTTTGCCCAGAGGGTGTGCGAGGCTGGCTGGCCAGACTGCTGCCTGGCTGCGTCTGGAGCCGCTTCTGCTCGGACTGCTGAGGAGAAAGCCGCAGATGTAATGCCCTGTGACACGGACAGGCAGCGGTGCAGCCGCGTGTGCGCTCCCAACAGAACAAGCCGAGATGGAGAGAGAGAGAGAGTGAGAGAGAGAGAGGGAGGGAGTGAGGGAGTGAGGGATTTCAAAAAGAACAGAAGGACAAACGGGGAAAAGCTGAAGTCTGGGGTGAAACAGAGAGAGAGAGAGAGAGCGGATGAGGCTCATGTCTATAAATAGAGAGTTTGTGGCTGGATGATGTCTGCAGCCCACTGCTGGCCAGCAGGGAGACAGAGTGACGGAGTCAAAGAGAGCGAGAGAGGGAGAGAGTCAAGAAAGAGAGAGAGAGGGAGAGGGGAAGGAAAATGGCAAGATGTTTTCCAGCTGTTGTAAAGCTGGAGCCCTGTGGTAAAGCTCCTTCACCTCTCTCTCTCTCTCTCTCCCTCTCTCTCCAACTCTCACTTCCTCTCCCTCACTCTCTCTCTGTTTTTCTGGCTTGTTCGTAGCGGGCACATTTCCTGCAATGGGATTGGCCCGCTGCAGAATGACTGGTCACTTTGTTTATATGTGTGTGTGTGTGTGCGTGTCAGGAGAATGGCTTCTGTTGGAGAGAGGGGAGGGTTTCAGGGCTCCGGCCCAGCTGACACGTCCACACATCTGCAGCCTCGTCTTGTCCCTGGGTGCCTCTCCTGGACACCACAGCACCAGCCTGAAGGGAGCTTATTTTAACATGGGATTGAATTAGGAGACGCTAGCCAGTTAGCACAACCAGCGGGTTTCCAGCACTGCGCGAGTGCCAGCTTTAATAAGGGCTCAGCCTGCAGCAGGTCTGTGTTTGTGTTCGCTGAGGGCGCACTCAAGCTCGCTCGCTTGGCCGCTGTGTAAACACTGGCGGCGCATGTTTTATGTCCTCCGCGACTCGGGTTTGTTGACTGGGTTCATGGGAGCAGGGGAAGCCTTGATGGGACGTGAGGATTCACTCGTTTTCTGTTGTCTTTCTTCCCCTTCTCCCCTTCTCTCTCTCTCTCTCTCTCTCTCTCTCTCTCTCTCTCTCTCTCTGTCTCTGCTCCCAGGGCCGTCAGAAGTTGGCGCGCTTCAACGCCCGTGAGTTTGCCACACTCATCATCGACATCCTGAGCGACGCCAAGAGGCGGCAGCAGGGCAAAGGCCTGAGCAGTCCCACTGGTGAGCAGCCTGGCTGGCCCATTACTGCGCCTGGGCCTGAGACAGGGGCGGGGGGGTGGGGGGGGGATTGTACTGTGTATGCTCTTACAGAGAGAGATAATGCGATTGTAAAAACGAGATTATGGGATGTTTATGGGGCGTTAATGGAGGGATGGCTGGCTGTGGGAGGTTAATGTTGGGGTGTGTGTGTGTGTGTCAGGGGGGATGGGGGGAGAGTTGTTAGCATCAGCTGGCTCCGCCATCTTCTCCCCCACCCAACCTCCCCTCGATGTCTTTCCCCTCACAGAGGCACTGGAGCTGGGCCAGGCGGACGACGACCAGCATGACTACGACAGCGTAGCCTCGGACGAGGACACTGACAGCGAGCTGGCCACGCAGAACAACAGCAACACGCAGCGCAACAACCGGGCCAAGGTGAGCAAGGGGCACGCGCCAGCACGCGCACGTCACATCGCATTAGTCCGACACCAGGGGCAGGGGAGGGGTAGGACCACGCTGGACTCCAGCTGAGGCCTCCAGAGACGTCATCTGCATCTCTCAGTATTATACAACAGGGTGTGTAATGTGTAATGTGCAAGTACGGGCAGTGCCTCTGCTGACTGAGGTGTTCAGTGACTGAAGTGAAGAAATGGCTCGAGGTGTGAATGGTGCAATCCTCCATTATAATCCATTCTACTTATTGTCAAGCTTAACAGTCACGGCAATAGCATAGGTGGGTTAAACCGTTTCCATATAAAGAGGGAGAAGCTCCTGTGGGATTTTGCCTGTGTGGGAGCTCGCCTCTGGTGGCCTCGCAACAGCAGCGTTGCTTGGTTGCTTGGAGGAATGATAACAGTCACCAGAGGAACAGTGAAAGGCACGGTCCTCGTTCATAATCCCATTGCTTGTCAGACAAAATTCTGCGCACATTTCTCTAGCTGTCAGACTAGTGTGTGCGCTCAAAACTAAATAAATTTCATGGACAGTCCGTCGGTAAAAGGGAAACCAATGAAGTGCTTTGGATTGAGTCATACACTATTCCAGCCGATCATTACGTTGCTTCAATAGCACGGAAGCTCTAAGTATAATTTAACAACCTTTTACCAGAACCAAGGACTGCACCTTATGCGTGTGCAGACCGAGACCAATTCTGAGTACCGCAGGATGCATTAAAAACCTGAACATCATATACTGGAGCCAGTGGGCGTGGCCTGTTGCGTAAGTCTCTTAAACTACAAAACGAGGCGTCTGCCACTCCACCACAGTGCACAGTTTAGAGCGTCATCTCGCCGCATCTTGTCCCAGCATGCTTTGCGAGGGTGATGGCGGCAGCGTAAGAGCATTTTTCCAGCGTGACCTCAGCGCCTCTTTCCCGCTGCTAATCAGTGGAGCATTGTTCGGCTTCTGGAGGGAGGAAGCGCCGAGAGAGCACGATCCCGCTGGCTCAGGAAGTATCAGGCCTGCCACCGCGCAGAGCAGAGCAGCACCACACACACACACACGCACACACACACACACACACGCACACACACACACACACACACGCACACACACACACACACGCACACATACACACACAGACACACACGCACACGCATACATACATACATGCATACAGAGATACACACACACTCACACACACACATACATACA